>NC_026008.2:25148301-25448301 GCF_000442705.2 Elaeis guineensis
GGTCCATAACATTTCCAAATGTATATTCCTCCTACATGCTGGTTTATACATGATTCATATATAAGGTTCAACCTCAAAGAATATTCTAATCAGATATCATAAAAAATTTTAATCCTAATATTTAACACATCATTACAAATAAACCCTAGCTTGCCACTAAATAATAAATTTCAAAACTAAGCAATATTACAGTAACCTTATATCAAATGTAGATGTCCAAATCCAATTAAATAACTAGTGAACACAATCATATCGCATGACAATATTTCATGGTGAATCTTCCCTCACTTAATTTTTAGATCAAAATCTAACTACCATAAAAATGATTCCATAATTGTCCAACTTTCCATCATATTTCAAACCCTACAAATCAATTCCATCCTAGCTCTCTAGTGATCTCTTCATATATAATTGCAAAACTTAGAATGATAGCTTATTTTATAACCAACTTAGGTTGGTTTTCCCATGTCCCGAGTGTCTACCCATCCTATACTCATCTTATATCTAATTTCTATTAGGAATTATGTCCTAAAGCCAATTAACTTATTGTAAACAATTAAGTTTTGTATATGAATTATTTATCAATGAATAAAAATTATTTTGGCAAGTTCATCATATTTACATCTTCCTTGTAGAACTCTTAATTATATGATGAAGTCCTTAGAACTATAATATAATCGATAAAGAAGAATTTATCGAATAGTTCTGAAACGTATTCGTGATCAAATAATATATTATTAATAAGATGATGATGTTTATCGAGTATAGATCATTGTATATCATATAGATTGGTTATCCTCGTAATCAAAGAGTATAAAAATATTGGTATGACATACAGATGAGATATAAGAGTATATCATCACAGAATAAATGACTCACCTGCTGAGAGCTCTGCTGTCAAGAGCAGTTCATGAAGGATATAGACATAAATTTCTCTCAGACTTGAGATGACCATAGTAACTTACAAGCAACTCACTGTGCTTTGATGTCGGACTATCTATATTTTTAATATAATGATGGAAGGCTATTGGATACAGTCAAATACTTACGAAGTCTGTGTGAGTCAAGATGGGATTGATTCCTCTGGATTATAGGAGTTAATACATCACTATATTTTAATTTAGTAAAATCTTGGTCAGGATAATCCATGTGATGGATTTGAAAGATTAGGATACAATGTAGATGATACATTCAGGGTCAACAGCAAACCCTAGGTCATCCTAAGCATTTAGGATCAAAGAGATGAATTATGCGGTAACCGTACACCTAAGTTCTTGAATATTGCTTTGCAAATATTTGTCCTATTCAGACTTTGAGAATCATTACTAGATGGTAACTTCGATTAGTATAGCAAATAGATCTTATATTACCGGCTTAGTATTCGAACCTATGGAGTAACGCACAAAGTCAAGTAACATAAGAAAGAATTAACCTAACATCTATCTATTCAATTTAGAAGTATATGATTTGATTGAATAAATAGATTAGCTTTAATTAAGAATTAAATTAGAGATCATATAAAATTAAACAATTGAATATGTCTAGCTAGCATTGGACATGAGGTGCAGATTTAATTTTGGAGATTAAGTTGATTTGATCAGTGATCCAAAAAATTTATGAGAGATTGGATTCGAGTCTAAATTATTTTAGATTAGATCTGATTTAATTAGATTTGAATGAGTTAATAATCTAAGTTAGACTTGGACCTAAATCCTAATTAGATTAAGATTGATAGCCTCTTCAAATTTGATTCGAATTATGTTTGAATCGAATTCGAATTGAGTCAAATTTGAACCAAATAGGATTGGATCCATAGAGTCCCAAAACCTTGGGACTCTCTCTCATAAGTTGTTGACAAGAGAAGGAAGGAGCGATGAAAAATCTACCCTTATTCCTTTGTGCGTGCATGAAAGTCATGACGCCAATTGGTTTCATTTCCTAGTTGAATAAGGACAACATCTAATTCAAATCTGATTTGAATTGGAGTCTTATTCTTTTGGGTCTCTAATCAGATCATGTGGGTGTCACCTATACAAAGAGAAGGCCTCTATTCACTGATGATAAGAGATCTATTTGTGTGACAAAAAGAAGAGAGAAAAACACTAGTGAGGAGAGTGTTTTGTGCGACAAAACTAAGGAGAAGGGGGGCTGATTTTGGGACATCCTATTCTCTTGTGCATGGAGTTCTTGGCGCACTTCTTCTTGGCATGAAAAGTCACATCCAAGATCAAATCTCCTCTCTCCCTTACTGCCCTTCAGAATGAGCGATGTTCCAATCTTCATCTCTCTTTTCTGTGGGGTTTGACGTGCCTGCGAAGTGGAGGATCTGCATATCCAGATCTCGTAAGGCATCTAATTCAGAAAACCCTAAGGATCTTGATCCCATCTCCAATGCATATCAGGTAATCATAATGGTTATGAAAATTTTAAAATAGAAATCTATTCGGATGCATCCTGACAATCCGATCTGAATCGGATTTTTTTCTTCAATTTCACATATCATAATTTATCCATTTATTCTCTAATATTCATATTAATTATCACATTTCTAACCTAAGATCATGAGCCAAGAGTCATGAAAACCATCGCATACTCATAGAGAACTCTCCCTACAAGCATGTAAAGCATCTCATCATGATATTATAAAGCAATAGTAGAATAAAATTTAAAAAATTAATATTCAATTTTAATTCAAATAACTAAATCAAGTGTCTTATAAAATATATTCTATAGTTTCCATCAACTTCAATAAATTATAATCTAAATAAAGATATCAAATTATGCTTCTAATTCGCTCTCCCATATTGAATTTGTAAGTCAAGCTAGTCCTTTGAATCTACAAAAATAATAAAATATAAAATAATAATCTAAATAGCCCAATAAATTATATATATTTTAATAAAATAAATTCAGTAATAATAATATATTGAAAATAAACATGCAAGATACATTAATTCAAAATATACAATACTAATCAAAATAAGATTCATACAAATTTATTTTCATTCAAATTTTATTACATAACCACCAATGGCAAAGTATCAAAATACCAATGCACGACCCCCATAGTAGGGTATCAAATTATCAATGCACGACCTCCATTGACAAGGATATCAAAATATTAATACACAACCCTCACTGGTAGTATATCGAAATACCAATATTGAATCCTTACTAGCAAGGTTCGATACTTAATCAGACTGTGAGTCAAAATTTACCTCAAATTGAAATATTTTTTATATTCCAATTTGAAAATTCATAAATGAAGCGATATCAAAATCAATTGATATAGTCTTTATCAAGCACAATACGATCAACCATAAATCATTCGACATATCAAAAAAAGATAAATTTGATAATCCAAAATATTATGCATTGAATTTATAAATCATAAATAATTTAATATAAAAAATATTTTATAATTTACTGATAAATCTAAGAAAAGTGAAGCATTACTTACCTGATACATACTCCAACTATCTAAACAATCCTATTTTTTTTTAAATCCTTAATCAATAAATTATATCATAATATCTCCACTGCTGGATATCTTGTTGTTGACAACTACATCTTTATATAAAATTGAGTCTAATAATTAAAAATGATATAGTTAATTATAGAAAAATAAGACTAATGGTAGTCACATTTAATAGTCTAACTCGGTCTGGTCATCATAACTTTATCTTATCATGATCAAACTAGGATACAGATGATTCAATAAAGATCGAATATAATTAAATTAGTAGTATCCAACAAAAATCAAGATGGATGTTGGTATGGTATTCGATGATCAAAGTTCACTTTGATCAAATAACTTCATTTAATCAATATCACTAGAGATGCAAGAATTTGATAGAGATCAATAAAAATTAAATCTTTTGATGATTAACAAAAGCTCAGATGGTATGGAGTTGCCGACCAATAAGGTGATTTGAAGTCTCTATATCCGGTCAACTCAGATTTAGAGAAACAAGACTTGGATCCTTTACTGAGTTTATAAATCAAATTAAAAGAATGTCAGTAGAGAGAAAAATTAATAAGATAGAGCAGGACTGATCAACTAACACTATCTAGTATCCCCATCAGTTTGATCAAGATGATTAAATCATGATTGAACTAGCATATAGATGGTTCAAACAACATCATGGATGATCATATAAGTAGAAGCAATCTTGGCCACTATGAGTATTGGCATGTTGTTCGATGACATGGGTCAGGATCCTTCACTAAGCTCGATTAAAATCATCAAAAGTAAACCCTCTTTACTAGATCAATCCTAGGGAGGTAAACTTCATAAAGAGAGATATAATTTTAGAGAGGGAATATGAAACTTTCTAGAGAAAAAAAGTAGAGAGAAATAATTCCATAGAGAGAAAGAGAGAGAAAAGAAGAGAGAGAATTTAGGGAGGAGAGAAGAGAGAGAAAGTCGTTCTTTTTTTTTTCCTTTTCTTTCTTTTTTTTTCTTTTCTTTTTTCTTTTTGTGGACTGGGTTGCGGTATCATAAAACCTATATTTGATGGTATCTTTTGAATGGCTCTGCAATCCATGCACATCCTCAATATCTATCCTTCTTAGAGGTCAAGAGATCTAGCATAGCACAAGGCTAAGATTGTCCCAAACAAAACCCTTAGCTAGAAGCTTTTCCACTTTCCTATTCAACTCAGCATGTTCCCAAGGGTTCAATCTATAATGAGGAAGGTTAGGTAACTAATATCCTAGGATCAAAAGTATGACATGCTAGATATCCCTCGTAGGTGGCAACTCACAAGGAAGCTTTCACATACAACATCAAGGAACTTAGCTAACAACTTACTTATCTCAAGAGGGAACTCAGACTTGAGCTCAATGAACTCAGAAGGAGCCTCTGTAGCTATAACCATGAATCGGCATTTGCTACTTAGACTCTCTTTTATGAAGGCTCAGTGGTTCTATTTATACCTCATATCTACAATCCAACTAGTGGTTAATCACAAACACCATGTGGGTCAGATTTGATGAATCAAACAAATAAGAGCCACATGACTTTTGCCGCATGTGATGGATGGAGTTCATTTATAACAAATTATGCTAAGGATTGAACTGTATACCGAACAAATGAACTTTGGCCACAATATGGATCAGTAGGCCAAAAGGATAAGAAATTTGGCCATGCTGTGTGATGATGGGAGTCACAGACTGAAAGGCATAAAGTAATGGGCTTGTAGTTACCATATGTGGAATCATCGTTGTAAACCATTGAAACCATGGAAGAGTCTGGGGATGCGGGTTGGACCGTTATCTTTTTCTGCTGATTCCACACTTTGTAGCACACTGATACACACATCATCCGGTGCTGCTAGAACTTGTCATCCTCTATCAGCCAGCCAAGTTCTCTAGCGCATCTGAAGTAGGGCATAAAGGAAGGCCTACAAGTTCAAAATATGAATTTCCTTTCTAAGAGGAACTTAAGGAATGGGTTTATTCTTAGGTTTAAAATCCTTATCGGCGGGTCTTGTAGGGATCAAAATGATATTCTTGCTCTTCCACTTGAATGCATAGTTGTTCTCGCTGCCATGGTGGGTTACATCAGGTCATAAAGCTACGGGCACCTTAACAAAATACGTGCCGCGTACATAGGTAATACATCACAGTACACTTCATCCTCATAATCTTCCATTTAGCTGGGCACCAAAAACCTCTCAACCACAAGTAAGGTTGTCCAATTAACCCAAGCTACCTTAAAAGGCTTGGGGTATGGCTCTATCTTAACGTTTAATCTAGCTATAGCAGCCTTAAAGACCATATTTATGGTGTTACCCCCATCGATAACCAACTTAGTAGATCTCTCATTTAATGAAGATGTGAAAATGATGATGCATGGAACTCAAGTGTACAGGGTCAAAATGTGTGAAACATATCATGTCACGCCCCCGATCCGAGATTTGAATCGAGGGTCATGGCAACCGCCGCATACTTATAGAATACTTTTCCATAAGCATGCAAGGCATCTCATCATGATATCTTCACAAACAGTTAAATAAATTTTTCTTTATTCAATAATCAAACCTTGGTTCAAATAACAAATCAAAACTAAGTGTTCAAAAGAAAGTAACTGTCTGACAAAGTCAATACTAAAACAAAACTAAAGGTCTTGAATCAATTCTGAGAAAATCCTAAATCAATGAGTTAACTCCATCTCTAATCGCTCTCCCAACCGAAATCCCGCATCATGCTAATTTTCTGGATCTGTAAGAAAAACATAAAACTTATCATGAGCTAAATAGCCCAGTAAGCAGTGTATACCTTTAACTGAATAATCAGGCAAATAATACTATGCATAACAAATCAATATGTAATTTCATGAAATCATATTCATACTGTCAATCATATATAAAAGTCAATTCATCATAATTTCAATTATGCTTTTCTTCTTAAATTCATCAATTTCTTAAATTCTTCTTACCAACCATGACTATGACCACATTATCCCTGTGGCAGGGTCATAATACCGCGTATCTGCTTGCGGTGGGCTGCGAATCATCTGGCAGCCAAGTCCTTTGGAACCGCTGGTCTAACTGGCGGTTTTGTCGCTGGTCTATCTGGCGACATGTCGCTGGTCTACTGGCGACAAATCCTCAGGACAGTCAATTGCCAACGTATATGCCCCCATTGGCGGGGTCCTCAACACAGTCAGGTTGTCAATTTCATATTGTCTTCCAATTCATATATTATTTTCAAGAATAATAAAATTAATTGATATTCGAGTCAAATCAATTATAACATTCTTTGAGATCATATATCATCATAATATTCCACAAATAACTTCAATCATAAATAATTTTCTACAATTAACTTTCATCATAAATAATTTTCAACAATTATTTCAATAAATAATTTCAATCGCAAGCATGCATAAATTTATTTAATTCATAATTTACCAGATAAATTCAGTAAAAGTAAACACTACTTACCTCAAAAGAAAGTCCAAACTAAAATTCTAGGGATCTCGAAAATCCTTCTCAGAACCTGATACGTCAAATATCATATTTTAAATCAAAATTTATCGAATTAAAAATAACTAAATTATTAAAATCTAATGTCTCCACTAGGATCAATTCGTCGACAGCATCCGATTTTCGAATTAATCCATGGACACCCTAATTTTATTTTTATTTTTATTGCTAATTTTTTTTTTTTAAATTAATTCCATAAATCCTATCTAGAGAGAGAAAGAGAGAGAGAGAGAGAGAGAGTTTCTCTCTCTCAGCCTTCTTTTTTTTTTCTTCTTTTTTCTTTTTTTTTTCTCTTTTCTTTTTTTTTCTTCTTTTTCTTTCTTTTCTTCTTTTTTTTTTTTCTTCTTCTTCTTCCCGCCCGGAACAGAGGACTCTTGTCCTCAGGCCAATCGGCCGTTCGGGCCGTGGCTGCCACGGCGGAGGCCGGCGGCCGACGGGCCATCTCCCCGGTCACGGAGGAAACAGGCCGGCGGTCAATTCCGATCGCCGGCGCGGATTCAAGGAAAATAAGAAAAAAGAGTCTTTTCCCGACAAAAATCGGCGACGCTCGTCGCCGGCCACCGCGCACAAAACACGGGGGAAAGAGAAGGAAGGGAGGAAAAAGTGAAGGATTACCACGACTCCTGGGACCTCGTCGGAGAGAAAACACGGCAAGGAACCAACTGCGCCCGCGGCTCTTCTTCGGGAAAATCGGAGAGGAAAGAGGGGAAGAAAAGACCGATGATCGATTCTAAAGAGAGGGGGTCTTCTTATAGAATTCCTAGGACTCCGAGGGTCTTAGGAATTCGATCTTTGCTCGGATTTCGCCGGAGAAGGAGACTCCCATCGGGAGTCTTCTTCCCGATTTTGAATTCCCCTGTTTCCTATTTTTTTTTTTTTCATTTTGGGCTTTGTGGGCTGAAACGGGTTTGGGCTATAACATTCTTCACCCCTAAAAGAAATTTCGTCCTCGAAATTTTTTCATACCTGTAGTCTCGAAGAGCTGGGGATATTTTTGCTTCATTTCTTCCTCTAGCTCCCAAGTAGCTTCTCTTTCTGAATGTCGACTCCACTGTACCTTGACATAAGGAATGTTGCGACGTCTCAGCACCTGTTCTTTACGGTCTACGATCCGTATCGGGTATTCTTCATATGTTAGATCCTTCCTGGCTTGTACTGGTTCAAGTTCCACGATGTGACTTGGATCTGGTAAATATTTCTTTAACATAGAAACATGAAAAACATTATGTACTCCTGCAAGTGAAGGGGGTAAGGCAAGTCGATAAGCCACCTCACCAATTCTTTCCAAAATCTCAAACGGACCCACATATCTGGGATTCAATTTGCACGAATGCCAAATCTTGAGATTCCTTTTGAAGGAGATACTTTGAGAAACACATGGTCACCGACTTGAAATTCTAATTTCCATCTCCTGTTGTCTGCATAACTTTTCTGTCTACTTTGTGCTGCCTGAAGTCATCTTTAATTAATTGAATCTTCTCAACTGCTTGTTGAACAAGTTCGGGACCCAATATCTTCGCTCACCGACATCATCCCAGTGAATCGGTGATCGACATCTTCTACCATATAAAGCTTCGTAAGGTGCCATACCAATGCTAGCCTGATAACTGTTATTGTAAGCGAACTCAATCAAAGGTAGATGCTCATCCCATGAACTCTTCATATCCAAAATACAGGTTCTCAACATATCTTCTAAGATCTGAATAGTTCTCTCTGACTGACCATCAGTCTGTGGATGAAAAGCTGTACTGAAGTTCAATTTTATTCCTAATGCCTTGTGTAAGCTCTTCCAAAATTGTGATACAAATCTGGTGTCTCGATCTGATACGATGGTCACTGGAATTCCATGTAACCTTACAATTTCTTTCATATATAACTTTGCTAGTCTTTCCAAGGTAAATCCAACTCTAATTGGAAGAAAGTGTGCAGACTTTGTCAATCAGTCCACAATCACCCAGGCTGCATCATTTTTACTGGGAGTCTTTGGTAGTCCAGTTACAAAATCCATAATGATATGTTTCCACTTCCAAACTGGAATATCGAGAGGTTGAAGTAGTCCGCCGGTCTCTGATGTTCAGCTTTAACTTGTTGACACACCAAACATTGAGCCACGAATTGAGCGATCTCTCTCTTCATATTATTCCACCAATATATTTCTTTTAAGTCTCTATACATCTTGGTACCTCCCGGATGAACTGTATAACCGGTCTGATGTGCTTCCTGAAGTATTTCATGCTTGAGTGCTGAAACATTGGGTACGCAAATCCTGTTGTCGAACCTTAACGAATCATCTTCATGTATCTTGAATTCAGATTGAACACCAGCTTCCACTGAATTCTTATTTTCATTAGTTGTGGATCATTATTCTGGGCAACTGTAATTCTTTCTATGAGTGTTGGCTGAACCCTCAAGTTGGCTAACCGTACTGTTGAGTTATATATTCGGATGTCTAATTCCAATTTTCTTATATCCTTTAACAATTGACTTTGGTGGGTGATTAAAACGCCAATTTTCCACAGATTTCTACTAAGGGCATCAGCAACAACATTAGCTTTTCCCGGATGATAATGGATTGTTAAATCATAATCCTTTAATAGTTCTAACCACCTTCTCTGTCTCATGTTTAATTCTTTCTGTGTAAAAATATACTTCAAACTCTTATGATCAGTAAACACTTCACACTGCACACCGTATAAGTGATGTCTCCAAATTTTTAGGGCAAAAATCACTGCAGCTAATTCCAAATCATGTGTCGGATAATTTTGTTCATATGGTTTCAGTTGTCTTGAGGCATAGGCTACTACTTACCATGTTGCATCAATACACATCCGAGTCCCTTTTTAGATGCATCACTATAAATTGTGAAACCTTCATCTCCTGTTGGTATAGTAAGGATAGGGGCTGACACTAATCGTTGTTTTAATTCTTGAAAACTCTGTTCACAAACTTCAGACCACTCGAATTTAATCCCTTTTTTGAGTAAGACGAGTCAAAGGTGCAGCTATGCGGGAAAATCCTTCTACAAATCGTCTATAATACCCTGCCATTCCCAGAAAACTTCGAATCTCAGAAATATTTGTTGGTCTGTTCCACTGCATCACAGCTTCCACTTTTGCTGGATCCACAGAAATTCCATCTTTAGATACGATGTGTCCTAAAAAGGCTATTTTGTCCAACCAAAATTCACACATCTTAAATTTGGCATAAAGTTTTTCTTTCCTCAATATTTGAAGTACACACCGTAAATATTCTTCATGCTCCAATTTACTTCTTGAATATATCAGGATATCGTCAATAAATACGACAACAAATTTATCAAGATAAGATTTGAATATTCTGTTCATTAAATCCATAAAGGCTGCTGGAGCATTGGTTAACCCAAAAGGCATCACTAAAAATTCATAATGTCCATAACGAGTTCTAAATGCCGTCTTTGGTATGTCCTCGGTTTTAAATTTTTAACTGATGATATCCTGACGAAGATCAATTTTAGAAAAGACTTGTGCACCTTGCAGCTGATCAAACAAATCATCAATTCGGGGTAGAGGATACTTATTTCTGATAGTATTTTTATTCAATTCTCTATAGTCGATACAGAGTCTCATACTACCATCTTTCTTCTTCACAAATAAGACTGGAGCTCCCCAAGGAGATACACTAGGCCTTATAAAATCTTTATCCAATAAATCTTGTAATTGATCTTTTAACTCCTTTAATTTCATAGGGGCCATTCTGTAAGGAGCTTTAGAAATCGGATTGGTATTAGGTGCCAACTCAATAGTAAATTCAAGTTCTCTATCTGGAGGTAGTCCGACTAAATCATCAATGAATACATCCAAAAATTTATTTACGATAGGAATATCCTGTAACTTCAATTCATCATGTTCTTTATTCTTTATTGATACTAGGTAACCTCTACATCCCTTTCTTATCATCTGTCTAGCTTGTTCAGGTGAAATAATACGTGGAGGGGTGGTTCCTGTACTTCCATCAAAACTAAAAGTTAATTCTCCCGGTATGTGAAAATTCACTCTCTTTCCATGACAATCCACAGAGGCATGATATGTAGCCAGCCAATCCATTCCTAGAATGACATCGAAATCATGCATATCCAGGACCACCAAATCTGTCGATAATTTTCTTTCTCCTATCTTAATACTACAGGACTTGCACACACTTTCGGTACTCAAAATACCACCTACTGGTGTCTCAACATATAATTTGGTTTCCATGGGTTCACAACCTATATCATGCTGTCTAATAAAAGTAGTGGATATAAAGGAGTGTGTAGCACCAGAATCAAACAAAACTGAAGCATGAATACCAGATACAGGAATGGTACCTATCACCACAGCATTGGAGGCCTAAGCATCTTGTTGTGTGAGGGCATAGATTCTTCCTTGAGTTTTCGGCCTTTGACCTCCGTCCTTTGCTTGTGTTGATCTATTTTCGTCCATCTGTGGACAATCTGCAATCTTGTGTCCTTTCTGGCCACATCTAAAACACGAACCAGTATTCCATGGGCAATTAGAAGTCTCATGCTCTCTTCGGCCACATCTCGAACATTTAGCTGTCTCATTCTCACGATTCTTATCAGTTGCTGGCTTCTTTGCTGGAACCTTATTGTTCTGGTTTCGTCCTTGAGTTCCACTAAATCTATTTCTCTTCTTCTGATTCCGTTCACGCTCCGCATGAGCTTCATTAGCTTCTCTCTCAATTATTAGAGCTTTGTTCACAACTGAGGCATAGGTATTTAGCTCATAGGGTACAATCTGTCTCCTGATTTCTGTCTTCAGTCCCATTTCAAATTTATGTACTCTATCTTGCTCAATTTCAACTAGTCTTGGAATAAATTTGGCTAACTCCGTGAATTTGGCTTCATATTCTGCAACGGATCTGTTATCCTGTCTCAGGTGAATGAACTCCTGTTCTTTCTGTATTCTGACACTTCGGGAAAAATACTTGTCAAAGAATTCATCTCGAAATCTCTCCCAAGTGAGTGGTATCCCATCGTGCTCATATTTTTGTTCCAGTATACGCCACCAGTTGTATGCCTCGCCTTGTAACAGATATGCTGTATAGCGGATCTTCTCTTCATCTTGGCATTCTTGCACGGTGAAGGCCTTCTCCATTTTCATAATCCAGTTATCTGCTTCTTGTGGCTCGATGGTCCCTTTGAAGGCTGGAGGGGCTAGCTTCTTAAATTTGATGATATTGTTTCTTTGCATCGGATGTTCTCCATGTCCAGGTGCCGGTGGAAAATGCTGATGTGGCTGTGCATGTTGTTGTTGAAGTAACTGTTGTTGTGTTTGAACTACTCCGATCAGAGTTTGCATTAATTGAGTCATGTTCGGCTCCTGTGCTGTCGGAGTATTTCTGGTAGGATCATGGATTCCCTCCTGCTGAGTTGTACCGCTGTTTAATTGGGGAGTATTATCGCCAAGTGGATTTGATGTCCCTCCTACCGTTCCTTGAGTATTCCTCGCTCGTCGTGGAGGCATATTGACCTATGTTAGATTTGAGATAATAACTTATCCTTAATAAGGTTATAACTTGTGACAAGTCAAAACATAATTTTCATAACTTAACCTTTCAATTTCCTAATGTCTACCCATCACTCACTTTATTCTACATGTCTCTATCTATCTACTTATGCTCTGATACCATATTAATTGTCACGCCCCCGACCCGAGATTTGAATCGAGGGTCATGGCAACCGCCGCATACTTATAGAATACTTTTTCCATAAGCATGCAAGGCATCTCATCATGATATCTTCACAAACAGTTAAATAAATTTTTCTTCATTCAATAATCAAACCTTGGTTCAAATAACAAATCAAAACTAAGTGTTCAAAAGAAAGTAACTGTCTGCCAAAGTCAACACTAAAATAAAACTAAAAGTCTTGAATCAATTCTGAGAAAAATCATAAATCAATGAGTCAACTCCATCTCTAATCGCTCTCCCAACCGAAAACCCGCATCATGCTAATTTTCCGGATCTGTAAGAAAAACATAAAACTTATCATGAGCTAAATAGCCCAGTAAGCAGTGTATACCTTTAACTGAATAATCAGGCAAATAATACTATGCATCACAAATCAATATGTAATTTCATGAAATCATAATCATACTGTCAATCATATAAAAGTCAATTCATCATAATTTCAATTATGCTTTTCTTCTTAAATTCATCAATTTCTTAAATTCTTCTTACCAACCATGACTATGACCACATTATCCCTGTGGCAGGGTCATAATACCGCGTATCTGCTTGCGGTGGGCTGCGAATCATCTGACAGCCAAGTCCTTTGGAACCACTGGTCTAACTGGCGGTTTTGTCGCTGGTCTATCTGGCGACATGTCGCTGGTCTTACTGACGACGTAAACCCTCAGGACAATCAATTGCCAACGTATATGCCTCCATTGGCGGGGTCCTCAACACAGTCAGGTTGTCAATTTCATATTGTCTTCCAATTCATATATTATTTTCAAGAATAATAAAATTAATTGATATTCGAATCAAATCAATTATAACATTCTTTGAGATCATATATCATCAAAATAATTATTCCACAAATAACTTCAATCATAAATAATTTTCTACAATTAACTTTCATCATAAATAATTTTCAACAATTATTTCAATAAATAATTACAATCGCAAGCATGCATAAATTTATTTAATTCATAATTTACCAGATAAATTCAGTAAAAGTAAACACTACTTACCTCAAAAGAAAGTCCAAACTAAAAATTCTAGGGATCTCGAAAATCCTTCTCAGAACCTGATACGTCAAATATCATATTTTGAATCAAATTTTCATCAAATTAAAAAAACTAAATTATTAAAATCTAATGTCTCCACTAGGATCAATTCATCGACAGCCTCCCGATTTTCGAATTAACCCATGGACACCCTAATTTTATTTTTATTTTTATTGCTAATTTTTTTTTTAATAATAAATTAATTTCATAAATCCTATGATCTAGAGAGAGAAAGAGAGAGAGAGAGCAAAGAGAGTTTCTCTCTCTCAGCCCCTTTTTTTTTTTTTCTTTTCTTTTTCTTCTTTTTCTTTTCTTTTTCTTCTTTTTCTTTTCTTTTTCTTCTTTTTCTTCTTTTCTTCTTTTTTTTTTTCTTCTTCTTCTTCCCGCGCCGGAACAGAGGACTCTTGTCCTCAGGCCTCAATCGGCCGTTCGGGCCGTGGCTGCCACGGCGGAGGCCGGCGGCCGACGGGCCATCTCCCCCGGTCATGGAGGGAACAGGGCCGGCGGTCAATCCCGATCGCCGGCGCCGGGGATTTCAAGGAAAATAAGCCAAAAAAACAGAGTCTGTTCCCGACCAAAAATCGGCGACGCTCGTCGCCGGCCACCGCGCACAAACACACGAGGGAAAGAGGAAGGAAGGGAGGAAAAAGTGAAGGACTTACCACGACCTCCTGGGACCTCGTCGGAGAGAAAACACGGCAAGGAACCAACTGCGCCCGCGGCTCTTCTTCGGGAAAATCGGAGAGAAAGAGGGGAAGAAAAGACCGATGAATCGATTCTAAAGAGAGGGGTCTTCTTATAGGAATTCCTAGGACTCCGAGGGGTCTTAGGAATTCGATCTTTGCTCGGATTTCGCCGGAGAAGGAGACTCCCATCGGGAGTCTTCTTCCCGATTTTGAATTCCCCTGTTTCTTATTTTTTTTTTTTTTTTCGTTTTGGGCTTTGTGGGCTGAAACGGGTTTGGGCTATAACAAGTCGTCTCTCCACATTCAACCGTTCGCCGCTCCTATGCTTTGACGAGAGTGAACGCAAGTTTTGGCTCAGCTCTCCTGGTAAGAATCAATCTCCAGGTGCCTGGAAGCTCCATCTCTAGCAACCTGGATCTGCCTCTTCTGTAAAGGATGCGCCCGGTGCCGACGATCGCCGACGGCAACACAACTCTGAGTCCCAAACTATTGGCGATAGCTCATCCCTACTCTCTGACAAGGGTTTGGACCTCTCAACCACCTTGTACCGCCTCGTTCAAGCCTATACTCTCCACATCCTAACACCTAGTCTTTTTATATCCCCCAAACGTCCCCTCCCCATGCATCTCATCACCAACGACCACCCCAACACCTCATCATCTAACTTTTGGTCCGTCTCCAACGTCTACCAGTCGACCCTATTTTCAAAATTCAAAATTTCTCTTCCAAATGATTTGGCCTACTCCCCTATTCATACTGCCCCAAAAACACAACCCGTACAGACTACAGCCCCTACCATAATTGAGACCATTCCAACGCATTCACTTCTTATCAAAACGGTCACTCCCTCGTTCCCAGAACCTATCCCTGTCTCCAAAGTCTTTTCAACATCGATGCGAGCCCTCTCGAAGAACTCTAACGAGATACCTCTCAACTCCCCCTCGACTTCCAATCCTTGCAAGCTAACCCCGAGACTCCAGGCTAAAAAACTGAAAGCTCTTGGACACATCAATAGCAGTCTGAACGACCAAGATGTGCTCTTCGTCAATTCGCTCACTCCTGCAGAGATCATCAAGTACTCCAAACTGTGTGGTGTCACAGTTTCCATTGAAGGGAGCATTCTGAAGCTCCGCCAGATGGAGCTCTTGAGGTGCCGGAATCTTGCAGCCACCAAGGTTTCTTAAAATGTTGTCTAGTGCCTGCAAATGGTGTGGAGGTCCCTTATATCTGCCCCAGTAATGGTAACAGCTTGTTTTGGTCAGCATCAGCAATGGTGGCAATTTTTTGGTGTTTATTGCGGCCCTCTAATCCTATTCTTATTCAACCGTTAGCTTTTCTAAATCTAGGCAATTATGTTTGCTTAACTTTTGGTCACAAGCTATTTTATTTCTACTATGCAAGAAATCCTCCACAGTTGAAGTACTTTAATTTCATCTGTGTTCTCACTTCCTACTAGTTGTTGTTTCTTCTTCATCTTCTATGACAATATTATTCTGAAATGTCAGAGGATTGGGCAGACCAAAGAAGAGAGGAGTTATTAAAAACATAGTCAAGCAGTCCAAATGCACATTCGTTTGTTTTCAAGAAACTAAGTTGGAGAATATAAACCCTTCACTTGTCAGATCTACCTGTGGCGTATTTTTATCTGAATGGCATTACAAACCCGCCAATGGATCTTCTAGCGGTTTGCTAACTTGTTGGGACCCAACCTCTGTTATTGGAGCTCCTGCTCACACGGGGGACTTCTGCATCACTTTCTGTTTCACTGGATTAATAATGGATTCAAATGGTTCCTCACCAATGTTTACGGCCCTCAACATTGTTACGACCACTATAACCTTTTTGATGAACTCCATTTCATCAAGTCAAATTTTTTGGATCCTCGGTGGTGCTAAGAGATTTTAATATTGTTGAATTTTTTATAGGTGCTAGTGCGTATGAATTTCAAAATTTTTTTAAATCCAAAATGTAATGAAAAATTAGATTAAAATATTTTTAATCTAAGCATATATTCATCATATTAAAGTACCTATAGATCTAGTTTATATGTTGAAATTAACATAAATTGATTTTAGAAATAACAAATGAAAGTCTATAATCAATTCACATACTTAAATCGTTTTTCGTTTACTTCAAACCTATAATTGAGGTTAAATACAATACAATCTCAGGATCTGAGGCCTGAATAGATTTTCAATCACAAGTATCCTGTCTTTACGAATATTCACAGGGTCGGTCTGAACCGATTCTCTTGACTCCTGCTTGCTTGAACCAAAAGTCTGAATAGGCTTGAACGAAGCCTGGATAGGGAAAAATCCTTTGTCAACTCTTTTGATCTTTCTTTCTTGATTCTTGAAGAAATCAAAAATCTTTCTTGATCTCTCAACTAACCAAGAAGAACGACAACTAAAATGTGGTTGTAACTAACTCTTAACAAACTTGAGATGTGTTGGGTATAAAATACCCCCAGCAGAAGTTTGCAAAAGGCTGACCCTTCCAGGGCTCTTCCGGCTTCCGACCTTGTGTGGCGTCTTTCTGAACTCCCTCGACCGTCCGAGCTTCCATAATACCATCTGGACTTCTCCGATAATGAGCTCCTCCATTTATGTACCGGGCTGCTCCAAATGATTTTCGAGCTTCATTATCAGCCGACTTTTTACAGTGATTGGCTACCCTCTGAATCTCTTCCAGACTTCTTCCTGCCACGAACGATTTTACTCCGAACTTCTTTCGGACTTCATCAATGTCCAAGCTTCTCCAACGGCAGGACTTCTACAGTAACCAGACTTCATCCAAGTTTCTACGACGGTCGACCGCCTTCCGGATTTCATCCGAGCTCCTACAAGAACCGGATCTGTACCCCGAACTTTTATTGCAAGCGGACTTTATCCGAGCTCCTACAAGAGTCGGACTCCATCCGAACTTCTACAGTGGATGGATCACAGACGAACTCCTACAACGGACGAGCTCCACTAGCCGGATCTCTACTCTGAACTTCTTTCGGACTTTGTCAATGACCGAGCTTCTCCAGCAGCGGGACTTCTACAATAAGAAGTCTCCATCCAAGCTTCCACGACAACCGGTCTTCATCCGAGCTTCTACAATAAGTGGACTCCTTTCAAACTCCTACAAAAGTCGGACTCCGTCCGAACTTCTACAGCAGAATTGAATGCTGGACTCCTCCAACGTTCGACCTTTCACAGTGTCCTCAAGACTCCTCCAGTGGACAAACCTCCACGATGCTATCCGAACTCCACTGTCGGACGACCCCCTGCCGGATTCCTCATGAAACTGGATCTCTCCGACGGACAATCTTCAGACGAGCTTCCACATCAGGCAAATCCCAGACGGACTTCTCTGGTAATCGGACTTCTACCGGACTTCACCAACAGAAAGTTTTCGTCCGAGCTTCTACAGCAGATGACTCTCGCCTGTAGCATCAGCGCCCAAGGCATCCGACAATAGTAGACTCATCAGCAATCTCGAAAATATCCGAGCTTCTCCTGGATTGCTGAGAAAGAGAGCCATTCTGCTCCATCAGACGTCCCAACTGAGCTTCAATCGTCAGGCCCGAACTCTCTGGTAAGTCACGACAATGGCCACTACCCTACTCCACTCTCTGTAACGGATTCTGTGTGGCTCCACCACTCTCTGGCAAGTCGCGACAACGGACACCACTCCACTCTCCATAACAAACTCCATGTGACGCTGAACGGCCCCCTGACGCCACTACTCTCCGTAACAAACTCTGTGTGGCCCCGAACGGCCCACTACCAGGTGGTTACAAATGTCGCTGTCAATCAGTTACGCTCTTCGTCTATAAAAAGGGACCCCCAGATACGTTCTTCTCTAAGCTCTAAACTCTATCTCGAAACTTTGCCAAAATCTCATTTGAGTGCTCTATTCTGTTGAAACAGAGTATTGACTTGAGCGTCGGAGGGTCTTGCCAGGGCACCCCCAACTCCGATTTAGACTTTCCTTGCAGGTCTCGACGGCGGACGCGATCCCCTCGACTCCGGCGTCGATAGAATTCTGCACCAACAGAATTGGCGCTAGAGGAAGGGCTGTGTCTTCGCAGTACCCTTGCTCTTAAAGGAGTACTCAATGGGACTATCTTCGGTCATCTTCTCCGACATCTTCTTCTCCTTCTCCTGTAAGATCTCCACCTGATGCCTCCCCGAAAGGCATCCACCAGGTGATCCACGACCTCCGCAGTCAGATCCCAGCGAGATTCGCAAGCTCCGACTTCGTCTCCAGTTTTTCAGGCTCCTCCTCTGACAATGGCAGTCGGCATGGAGCAGTTTGACTTGCTGGTTCAGCAGGTCAGGGGCCTTATCGAAGTAGTGCAGGTCATACAGCAGTAGCCGCAACAGCCACAGGCATCGGTGTGGCTGGAAAGAGCAGCGTCGGAGTTTCAGAATCCGACGACCGGACGGGCCACTTGGGCCAATCATCCTATCTTCCCTGAAAAGGGGAAGCAGATGGCGGAGAGCCCTCCGTCCGATCATGATTCCACCCCCGGAGGGTCCCTACCTCCATTCTACCAGAAGACCCTCGAGACTCACAGTCGAGAGGACCTCCTGGATCAAAGATTCCAAGAAATAAACTGGCGGATCGAGGAGCTCATCAGACAAGGTTGGCTCGACAGATTTATCCGACACCGACCTGAAGGTAGGGAGGATCGATCGAGGGTCCTACCACAGCTAGAGCCGTCAAGGAGGGAGGAATAGCCTGAAGATCGACCTCCAACCGGGATCGTCAACACCATCTCTGGAGGACCCTGACGGGGAGCAGCTAGTGGATCGATCGTACCGCCCAAGCGACAGAGGACTGAAGAGTCTATAACCTTTACTGAAGAAGATGTCCGAGAGATTCAATTCCCACATAATGATGCGGTTGTAGTTTTTTTAAATATTGCTGACTATGATGTATGCCGTATTCTTGTTGATAGTGAAAGCTTGGCCGATATTTTATTTTACGATACATTCTCAAAAATATCCATTCTGGATGGTCGATTAGGGTCGATAAACTCTCTGTTGGTAGGGTTCACTGGCGATGCTGTGCCTGTGGAAGGGGGTAATAACTTTAACCGTGGTTGCAGGCCGGTACCCAAAGCAATCGAGAGCGCAGGTGGATTTTCTAGTAGTAAGGGTGCCATCTGTCTACAATGCAATAGTCGGCCGACCTGGCCTCAACGCCCTCCGAGTTATGGTGTCGACCTACCACTTGAAGCTGAAATTTCCTACTAGTCAAGGAGTCGGAGAGGTCAGAGGAGATCAAGCCCTGGCATGATACTGCTATAACATAGCCCTTCAGAGAAAGGGACAGTCCGACCCCTGTTCGGTTGATGGATTGGACACTCGCGATGACCTTACTGAAGAACGGGGTGAGTCAATTGAAGATCTTGTCTCAATTCCTTTGAACGATGGGAATGAGGAGCATGTGGTGAAGATCGGCTCTAACCTAGGAGAAGAGGTACGGACACAGCTCATTAATTTCCTACAAAAGAATGTGGATGTTTTCGCTTGGGTCCCGACGGACATGCCAAGGATTGATGCGGGAGTCATGGAACATCGCCTGGCTGTTGATCCCAAACATCGACCGACGAAGGAAAAAATCTGAAGTCATGCACCGGAAAGACAAGTGGCAATAGCTGAGGAAGTTGATAAACTCCTGAAGGTCGGGTTCATCAGAGAAGTCAACTACCCAAACTGGGTCTCCAATGTAGTTCTCGTCAAGAAGGCGAACGGTAAGTGGAGGATGTGTGTAGACTTCAAAAAGCTAAACAAAGTCTGCCCGAAGGACAGTTACCCTCTGCTCAGAATTGATCAATTAGTGGATGCAACCTTGGGCCATGAGCTTATTACTTTCATGGATGTATTTTTCAGCTACAATCAAATTAGGATGGCACCAGAGGATGAAGAAAAAACTGCTTTTATTACTAACTGTGGTCTTTATTGTTATAGGGTCATGCCTTTTGGCCTAAAAAATGCAGGGGTGACCTACCAATGGCTGGTGAACAAGATCTTCAAAGAGCAGATCGACAGCAACATGGAGGTCTACGTGGACGATATGCTTGTAAAAAACAAATCCATAAAGAACCACGTCGCTGACCTTGAGGAGACCTTCAGCGTCCTCCAAAAATATAAGATGAAGCTGAACCCGATCAAATGCACTTTTGGGGTAACGTCAGAAAAATTTTTGGGCTTCATGGTGTCGGGGCACGGGATCGAGGCAAATCCGAAAAAGATTTGTGCCATCCAGAAAATGACCGTCCCGAAGTCAATAAAGGAAGTTCAGTGCCTTACTAGGAGAGTAGCAGCTCTGAACCGCTTCATCTCAAGGTCGGCCGAACGATGCCTGCCCTTCTTTCAGACCCTCAAGCAGCCGAAGAACTTCTATTGGACCACTGAATGTCAGCAAGCATTCAAAAAATTAAAGAGCTACCTCGGCTCACCCCCGCTATTGGCAAAGCTCGAACCTGAAGAGGAGTTGTTCCTGTACCTGACGGTCTCCCCTGTGGCTCTTGTAGCAGTCTTGGTTAAGGAAGAAGCAAAAATTCAACGGTCGATCTACTACATCAGCCGAGTATTGAGAGACGCCGAAATCAGGTATACTAAGTTAGAGAAACTAACTTATGCCTTGTTGATTGCAGCTCGAAGGCTCCGACCTTACTTTCAAGGGCACACCATAACACTGCTCACCGACCAGCCGATCAAGATGGTTCTGCATCGAGCGGATGCTTCCAGAAGGATAACGAAATGGACAGTCGAGCTCACGGAATTCGACATCAACTATCAACCTCGGCCGATGATTAAAGCTCAGATATTAGCAGACTTCATAGTGGAGTGCACTATTCCGGAAGAGGCCGAACTTGAACAAGGTGAAGCCGACAACTCAGGGCTCCAGTCGAATTCTCCTGAGAAAGAACGAATCTCCCTGATAGTTTTTGGGCTCTCTACGTGGACGATTCCTCCAACATGTCAGGCACAGGTGCAGGCCTGATCTTGGTTATTCCAGAAGGAATTATTGTGGAGTACGCGCTGCGCTTTGAATTTTCTGTGACAAATAATGGAACAGAATATGAAGCTCTGATTGCAAGATTGAGGATCGCCAAAGAGTTAGAAGTAGATCGGCTTCAAGTCTACAGTGACTCTCAATTGGTGGTGGGACAAGTCAGCGAAAACTATGAAGCTCGGGAGGATAGTATGGCTAAGTACCTCGAAAGGTGAAAGAGATAGTCTCTGCCTTCGGTAGCTTTGACATCAAGCAGATTCCAAGAGCAGAAAATATTAGGGTCGACCTTCTCTCTAAGTTGGCTACACTGGCTCCGGCTGAACTGCCCAAGGATGTCTTCTTCGAGGTTCTGAAGTGTCCAAGTACGGAAGAACCGCAGCTTGTGATGGAGATCAACCATGAACCCAGCTGGATTGACTCACTGGTTGCATACCTCAAGGATGGGGTTCTTCCTCTTGATGCAAAAGAAGCTCGAAAGCTTAGGAACCAGGCCTCCCGATATATTCTTTATGAAGGCAAGCTGTACAAGAGGTCATACTCTTTGCTCCTTTTGAAATATCTCCGGCCTTCTGAGGCCGACTTCGCCTTATGGGAGGTACATGAGGGAGTCTGCAGAAGTCACCTGGGGTCCAGATTTTTATCCCACAAGCTACTCCGACAAAGCTATTACTGGCCTACCATGTACCACGACTTCATCGAATATGTCAGAAGGTATGATCGGTGTCAGAGATATGCAAATATCCAAAGGCAACCCACCTCCGAACTTACACCCTTGAGTGCCCCATGACCGTTTGCACAATGGGGGATGGATATCCTCGGACCTTTTTTCATGGCATCCAGGCAGCGAAAGTTCCTCTTGATGGTAATTGACTACTTCACCAAGTGGGTCGAAGTTGAACCTTTGGCAAAAATTACAGAAGCTAAGGTGCAGGACTTCGTTTGGAAGTCAATTGTCTGTAGGTTCGGCCTACCCAGAACTCTCATTACTGATAATAGGCAACAATTTGCTGGGGCAAGATTTCCTGAATTTTGTGAGGACTTAAACATCTCCCACAACTTCACGTCAGTAGCCCATCCGCAAGCAAACGGTAAAGCCGAGGTTACTAACAGGACTTTGCTGCAAGGGATCAAGGTGAGACTTAAAAGAGCAAAGGAAACTTGGGCAGATGAGCTTTATCATGTGTTGTGGGCATACCGAACTACCCAAAGACTGCCCACGGGGGAGACCCCCTTTGCCTTAGCCTTCGGAATAGAAGCTGTGATCCCGATCGAACTCAAACTCCCGTCGGCACGAGTTGTGGCATTCGACGAGCAGCGCAACTCACAGGATCTCAAAGCCAACCTCGACTTATTAGAAGAAAAGCAGGAGACAGTTCAAGTTCAGATGGCCGCCTACAAGCAGAAAGTGACCCTCTACTACAACTCCCGAGTCAAGAGCAAGGCCTTCAGAGCGGGGGACTTAGTACTTCGGCGAGCCGCTGTCTCACAGCATCAAAATCAAGGGAAACTCGCCCCTAACTGAGAAGGCCCGTATGAAGTCAGGGAGGTGGTTCGGCCCGGAACATACTATTTGAAAGAGCTTGGAGGAGCAGACCTTTCGCGACCATGAAATTTGGAAAATCTATGAATTTACTACCGATAACTTTGCCTTAAATAAAAGTTTCTTTTATATTCGCATATCTTTTCTTTTGGTATGAGCTTATAACGACAGGGAGTAGCTCCTTCAGACAATCGAAATTAAGCATGTCGGAAACAAGAGGAAAACCTCATCCTGACATGAACGAAGGCCCGATTATATAGAGACCGGATGGAGAGAGAGGCCCTTGCAATGGCCCTTATGTGCCCCCACAGTCATATAGGAACAGGAGGAGAACCTCGTCCTAACATGAGCAAAATCGAAGGTCTGATTATTTAGAGACCGGATTGGGGGAGAGGCCCTTGCAACGGTCCTTATGTGCCCCCACAGCCATGTTAGGAACAGGAGGAGAACCTCATCCTAACATGAGCAAAGTCGAAGGCTCGATTATTTAGAGACCGGATGGAGGGAGAGGCCCTTGCAACGACCCTTATATGCCCCCACAGCCATGTTAGGAACAGGAGAAGAACCTCATCCTAACATGAGCAAAGTCAAAGGTTCGATTATTTAGAGATCGATGGGGAGAGAGGCTCTTGCAACGGCCCTTATGTGCCCCCACAGTTATGTTAGGAACAGGAGGAGAACCTCGTCCTAATATGAGCAAAGTCGAAGGCCTGATTATTTAGAGACCGGATGGGGGAAGAGGTCCTTACAATGACCCTTATATGCCCCCACAGTCATGTTAGGAACAAGAGGAGAACCTCGTCCTAACATGAGCAAAGTCGAAGGCCCGATTATTTAGAGATCGAATGGGGGGAGAGGCCCTTACAACGATCCTTACGTGCCCCCACAGCCGACCTCATCCTAACATGAGCAGAAATTGATTGTGGCAGGAACAGGAGGAGAACCTCATCCTGACACAAATGAAGATCTGGTCATTTGAGATCGGATGAAGGAAAAAGTCTCTCAGCAACTCCTCTACACCCCTACAATCCCGTTAGGAGCAGAAGGAAAAACCCTCGCCCTAACATAAAAAATAAGAAGAAAAAGCGACAAGCTACACCAAAAAAAATAATAATAAATGAACTACATCCGAGGTCCAAGGGATCTCGTCTCAACGAGGAAGAAAATCTTTGTCGAAAATCTCCAGTCCCTAAGGGCGAATCAATACAGCGATGACCAAGAATCTTCAAACAACGCCGACATCGAATAAGATGGAAGACAAAAGAAGTTTGGTAAACGACAACTTAATGCAAGAAGGGATAAGGTAACGAAAAATTTTCTTTTCATTTCATTAGTAAAGTGTGCGTTACAAAGCCTTTGAAGGCCAAAAAAAAGAGCAACAAGAAAGAAAAGAAATACATAGAACAAAAAGCAAAAAAGCTCTAAGGAAGCTCGGCTTCATCAGACTTCGAACTCTCGATTCCAGCCATCATCGAAGATTGCTTTAAGTACCGGACTTCTTCTTCCAGTCCCCCTTCTACTTCTCCCATCTGCGGAATCGAAAAGTACTCGCAGTCAAAGATGTACCACAAGCATGGTCTCTGGGCGATCAAGGCGAAGCACGATCGGATCTGTCTCTTCTTCCCTCACCCTCTTCACTGACCTAGAAGTTGCAACGCCTTCCCTCTTGTGGGCCTTGAGACTCTTGGCTAACATCCGAGCCACGTCCGCGCCCATATCTACAATGAAGGAAGATCGGCACAGTTTAGAAACAGAGCCGCAAAAAAAGAGAGAGTTCTGGAGCTAACCTAGGTTGGTCTGAAGGATGCAGAGATGCAGAGATGGGGACGACTCGAAGAACGCCTAAGGCCGAGAAAGATGCTGAGGAAGAATGGAACTCTTAGGAAGAAGGAGGGACCGAAGAAACTCCCAGGTAAAGTGAGATCCCTGAAGGAGGGAGGCGAGTTTAAATAGGTGATGGGGTCCGGTGCAATAATGACTGTAGGTCTCCTCTGGCCGATCTATAACCGCCGTGTGGCCCACTTACTGTGGCAGGCGGTGGAAAGTGATCGACAACTGACAGAACCATTATTGCACCGTACCTAGAGCAGCACTCCAGCAAAAATTTCAAAAAAACTTTTTTGGGTCGCCTCGATTTGAAAAGACTCCAGCACCAGCGCGCCAAACGCCAAAATATCTAGAAACAACCAAGTACAGAAATTGAGGGAGGCAACTTCGGCTGTGAAAATTTTTCTGTACTTTCTTCATTCGAAACCCGAACTCGAAAGTAGGGAGACTGGTGTTGGGTATAAAATACCTCCAATCGAAGTTCTCAAAAGGCCGAACCTTCCAGGGCTCTTTCGGCTTCCGACCTTGTGTGGCGTCTTTCTGAACTCCCTCGACCGTCTGAGCTTCCATAATACCATCCAAACTTCTCCGATAATGAGCTCCTCCATTCATGTACCGGGCTGCTCCAAATGATTTTCGAGCTTCATTATCAGTCAACTTTCTACAATGATTGGCTACCCTCTGAATCTCTTCCAGACTTCCTCCTACCACGAGCGACTTTACTTCGAACTTCTTCTGGACTTCATCAATGTCCGAGCTTCTCCAACGGCATGACATTTACAGTAACCAGACTCCATCCAAGTTTCTATGACGGTCGACCGCCTTCCGAATTTCATCCGAGCTTCTACAAGAACCGGATCTCTACCCCAAACTTTTATTGTAAGCGGACTTCATCCGAGCTCCTACAAGAGTCGGACTCCATCCGAACTTCTACAGTGGATGGATCACAGATGAACTCCTACAACGGACGGGCTCCACCAGTCGGATCTCTACTCCGAACTTCTTCTGGACTTCGTCAATGATCGAGCTTCTCCAGTAGCGAGACTTCTACAATAAGAAGTCTCCATCCGAGCTTCCACGACAACCGGTCTTCGTCCGAGCTTCTACAATAAGCAGACTCCTTTCAGACTCCTACAAAAGTCGGACTCTGTCCAAACTTCTACAACAGAATTGAATCCCGGACTCCTCCAACGTTCGACCTTCTACAGTGTCCTCAAGACTCCTCCAGCGGACAAACCTCTACGATGCTATCTGAACTCCACTGTCGGACGACCCCCTGTCGGATTCCTCATGAAATTGGATCTCTTTGACGGACAATCTTCAGACGAACTTCCACATCAGGTAAATCCCAAACGGACTTCTCTAGCAATCAGACTTCTATCGGACTTCACTAACAGAAAGTTCCCATCCGAGATTCTACAGCAGATGACTCCTGCCTGTAGCATCAGCACTCAAGGCATCTGACAACAGTAGACTCGTCAGTAATCTCGAAAACATCCGAGCTTCTCCTGGATTGCTGAGACAGAGAGCCATTCTGCTCCATCAGACATCCCAGCCGAGCTTCAACCGTCAGGCCCGAACTCTCTGGCAAGTCACGACAATGGCCACTACCCTACTCCACTCTCTGTAATGGATTCCACGTGGCTCTACCACTCTCTGACAAGTCACGACAATGGACACCACTCCACTCTCCATAACAAATTCTACGTGGTCCTGAACGGCCCTCTGATGCCACTACTCTTCGTAACAAACTCCGCGTGGCCCCGAACGGCTCACTACCAGGCAGTTACAGACGTTGCTGTCAATCAGTTACGCTCTTCGTCTATAAAAAAGAACCTCCAGATACGTTCTTCTCTAAGCTCTAAACTCTATATCGAAACTCTGCTAAAATTTTATTTGAGTGCTCCATTTCTGTTAAGGCAGAGTACTGACTTGAGCGTCGGAGGGTCTTACCGGAGCACCCCCAACTCCGGTTTAGACATCCCTTGCAGGTCCTGGTGATGGACGCGATCCCCTCGACTCCAGCTTCTCCGACGTTGGTGGAATTCTGCACCAACAAGATGGAAGGGAACAAACCAAGAGCAAGTTGGCACCAATTATTGACACCACCCCTTTATTGCCGCCCACCCCTCTTTTGGCTCCAAGGAAGGATGCCTAGAGAGAGAAGGCATGGTCTAGAGAGAGGAAGTGGAGGGGAGGCATGGGCCCAGTAATAGGTGGTGGCAAAATGGGAGGAAGAGAGCTTATGTGAGAAGTAAAGGTTAGGGTCCTTTATATAGACAACTTAAGGGTATTCTAATCAAATTAGGATCCCTCCTCCTAATCATATTAGAAGTCCTAGCCATAATATATTGAGGCCAAATAAATAGGGCGCCACTCAAAACTCACCCAAGTCCACACCCAGTGCTAGACGTCTCATCATGCAGGATCCAATTAAAAGTCTCAAATCAACCCACATGATTTCATAAATTCTCTTCACGGGTTCTTAATGAATAAAATCAAGAAACTCTTTCTTAATTTAATCTAAGTCATAAATAAAACATCCAACCATTGGATCTTATTGAATCAAATTCAATTAGATTCAAATCAAATATAAAAATTAGTTAAAACTTATTATATAAGTAAACCAACTACAAGAAAAATTGAATTCACCCAGATGCTAGCAAAGTTAACATGAACCCAATAAGATTTCTCTAAATCCATATAAATTGATATTTCATAAGCCTAATTATTAACTAATCCAAGTCTTCTCCCTTTATGTGTGATCTTATAGATTCAATTCTATCTGGTAGTGAGACATACCATGATCTCTATCATAGGTATCATTGAAATCCCTTTCAGTGGATCAGAACAATTTTACTCTAACTCGATAAGGATCATTGATCCAAAACGATCCTATTGAGCTCTCATAATCCACCAATGACGTCTAGCAATATGTAATGATAACCCAGCAGAACTGAAAAAAAATCTCTAGGCATAATTAATGTATGATACAGTCCTTCTATCGTGAGTCCCGACTAGATGACAGATCATGGATAATTCGTCAAATCTCATCATCAGTCATATAATAAATTCGATCAGCTCAAATCCATAGTGATACCAAATAAAAATTCTTTTCTATCAATCACATAGCTATGGCTATAGACTTGTGGACTCAGCTTCTCAAATCTCATAGGACTACTTCTCTCTATCAAGGTCGACAGATCCCATATAGACGCACACGTCGCTCGCATAGCTCAACCAACTGAAATCAACATCCACTACAAAAACTCATAATCGAGTTAATATTTATGTGTAGTCAAATTACAGCAGTCTTACTATGAGCAACTGTGACACCGTAGGTTCAAGGATCAGTCACATAACTACAGCATCAAGATAAGCACTGATGATCGAATAGAAATCTATGTGATCTCTTGTATGGTCACACTCAGTACTAGTTATTCTCTAATAACTACCCACACTTTTCACTCAGTGTCTCTACACCATAGATTAAAAACTTATCTATCCCAAAGGAAACGAACCATGCACCAATCTATCTAGATAAATCACCATTCTCATGACTATCCTAAAATCGAGAGTAATTTAAGAATCGATCATACATATCTCTAATTTTCAATATTTAAGAATATGTATCGTAACATCAATTTCAAAGACAATTCGAGGATACATAACACTTGAATGGAAAAAAAAATTTATCCTTTATTGATTAAATCAATAGTTTAAGTATAAATTTATGTCGTAGAGCAAAATATGTCAGCCAACAATTAATTTTTAGAATATACATCTAACAATCTTTCACTTAGACTAAAGTCAATTGGCCATTAATCTAAGTCTCATCTTCTCAAGATGAGCTTTCATTTTGGACTGGCTCAACTATTTTGTCAGTGGGTCTGCCATATTATTCACGGAGTCTATTCTTCGCACATCGACATATTGCTTTTCAAGATAGTCACGTATGATATAGAACCGCTGTTCAATGTGCTTTGATTTTTGATGATACCGAGGCTCCTTAGCAAGTGCTATGGCTCCATTATTGTTGCAGTACAATGGTATGACATCTGATGTCATTGCACCAAGTTTTGCGATAAATTTTTTGAACCAGAAGCCTTCTTTTGCAACATCTGAAGCGACGACATACTCAGCCTCTGTGGTCGAATCTGCGATGATGCTCTACTTGGAATACTTTCAATTGACTGCACTACTATTGCATATGAATACATACCTCGATATAGACTTTCTATCATCAGGATTCGATATAAAGTCTGAATCTATATAATCTTCAATCCGTAATTCAGGTGCTCCTCCAAAGATCAAGAACAAATCCTTAATCCTTCGTAAGTACTTAAGGATATTCTTCATAGCTATCCAGTGCTCCTCATCTAAATTTGATTGATACCTACTCATGACACTCACAGCAAGGATAATATCAGTTTGAGTATATAGCATGGTATACATGAGGCTCCCAATTATCGAAGCATAAGGGATCCTACTCATGCACTCGATCTCCTCAGAAATGTTAAAACACATCATTTTGGAGAGTCGAATACCATACTTAAGGGGTAGCAAACCCCTTTTAGAGTTTTCCATGCTTAACCGCTTTAGTACCTTTTCTATATACAATTTTTGTGATAGATCAAGCATCCTTCTAGATCTATCTCTATAGACCTTTATTCCAAAAATATAGGATGCTTCTCCTAGGTCTTTAATAGAGAATTTCTTAGACAATCAAATTTTGATCGAAGTCAGCATGGGAATATCATTCTCAATAAGGAGAATATCATTGACGTACAGTATGAGGAAGACAAGTGTGCTCTCACTGACCCTTTTATAAATATAATTTTTTTTTTATTTTTGATGAAACCAAATGATTTGATCGCATCATCGAAATGAAGATTCCAGCTCCAAAAATTCTGCTTTAGTCTATAGATGGATCTTTGAAGCTTGCAGACTTGATGATCACTATCATCGAACGTAAAATTCAGAGGCTGCTCCGTATAGATATCTTCCTCAAGATATCCATTCAGAAAAGCAGTTTTCACATCCATCTATTAGATTTCATAATCATAGTAAGCTGCAATAGCAATATTATTTTGGTGTCAGATCTGGTGGGTGTAGAGGACTCTTTCCATACTTAAAATTATTTCAATTTGGATAAGAATCTAATTAAATTATATCCAATCCTATTAGGTCAAAGACAACTGGTCTAGTTTAGCTCAAACACTTTGAACTGAACCAATTTAGGAACTTGAGTCAATACAATATGCTAGCATATCAAATTAACTCTTAAAATTTATATTAAATTTTAATTAAATTAGATCAAGATTAAATTTCGAAGTGTGTGATCCATTGTATTCTAAATCTAGCCAGCAGTGGGCACAGACTCTTGACGTAACCCTAATTCGATTAGATTAGATCAGTTCAAGAGTCTCAATCAACTAGGACTCTTCTTAATTAAGTTTTGAATTAAACTCTTTTAATTTTGATGAGTTCACAAGTCAAGATTGACGTCTAGTAATGTGTCATGACTATCTAAAAGATTTAAAATTTTAGTAAAAAATTATCAAAATATCCTTCAATGGTAAGTTACCATGTAATTCAATCCTTCAGTCAAACAACATTCCAGATGAGCTGTGGATATGAAAATATATCAAACTCAATTACTTATCTATATGTATCTCAATCAAAAGGTGATGATTCAGTTGATGATATATTAAAATTTTTTTCTAATTATCATCTTCCTTTGGCCAAAGACTTTCAGAATCATGGACCTATGAGATCACATAGGACGTTCGCTCTCCTTATTAGAAGTGACTGATCTCTTATTGATCACTCACAACCTCCATGCACACTTCACCATATCCAGAACACCTTACACAAGGATCAGAGAATTAAATTAGGAAGTGAGCCAAAATATGGATTCACGTACATAAAGTACTATGACGATCTCAGGTCAAAGGATCACTTACACAACTCCCACTAGAGAACCATCAGTTGATATGTAAATAAGACTCCATCAGATATTCTCTTATAGGTCTATTCAGTAAACTCATTCTCTAATGAGCATCCATATCTTTGTATTAGTGTCACCACATAAGTGGTTGTGAGATCAATCGCCCTCATCTCTGAGCATACATAGGACATGCTAGTCTTATCGGTATCATTGATCTCCGATTCAATGAGTCAACGACTGAGAATATTTAAGATCATGGCTATCAAGATTTTAGGTCTTACTGGCATGATCTTATCAGGACCCTAAAATCATTGTCCAGACCTATGAAGTTCATTATAATCTTAAAAATAATAAGATGTAATATATAATAAATCAAAAATACTTATTTTATTAATATTATCAATGTCAATTACATGAGTCTGAAAGTCAAATAACAAAAAATATCCTATCGCATCTCGTATGCGATTGGTTTGTAGGATATTATGTTTTCAGATTGCACATATTATATATAGAAAAGAATATGTATAACAAATTAATGCTGAAAAAGCAACTTTATAGTCTTCGGATGTAGGAGGGTGAGGATGTTGCGAGGCATATTCAGCGGTTCGATCGGATGAGCATGGATTTGCTCAATATTAGGGTAGAGCTTGAAGATGAAGATAAAAGTCTATTACTGTTATGTTTGCTATCTGAGAACTTCGATCCACTAGTTACGACACTGCTGTACAGTAAGAAGATATTGGTGTACAAGGAGATTATGTCAGTGCTCAGGTCCAACGAGCAGCAGAAATAGATGACGAAGAGAGAGATTTTTCAGAAGGGACTTGTTGTTTCAGAGTGGCCCAAGAAATGAAAGTAAAAGAGCGACCAAGTGGAGTGCAGATAGTCTCAGAAAGGCAGTAAGGAGGTTAGGTGCTACAAGTGTGATGAAGCATGATACTTTAAGTGGGAGTGTTCACTTTGGAAGAAGTGCAAGGGAGGAGAAAGGAAAGACTCAGATTCTTTAGGTTCAGTTGCTATGTCTAAAGAGTGGATGAGATCTTAATAGTTTCGAAGAAGCCCATGGGGAGCAGAGGGTCCGAAATGGCTTCAAAAGGATCCACGGAGTGTGGAGAGCTCGAAGGGGCAGCAATGGTGATCAAGGTGCAGCAATAGGCCCAATAGGACAGTGTTGGGTGGCCGGCCTTGGGTACAGATTTGACTTCTATAGCATCAGATAGACTTCAGATTCAGATGGAGATCGAGCAGAGGTGGCTTCATAGGTGGAAGGGTGTGGCTATGAGGAGATCATGTTAGGTAAAATATCAGTTATAGCGAGCGCCAACATAGGAATGTTGCGATCTCTCCAGGAAAATCCAAGGAAATAAGTGGTGTAGCTGCCAAGCAGAAAGAAGCCTATAACAAGTTTCAAAGTGGTGCCAAGGAGCAAGCAAAGGTCTTCAGCTATGGAGGCGATCATCCTAAAAGTCTCCAAGGGAGCTCAAAAGCTGAAGAAGGTTGGTGGTGGTAAGGATGTCCACACAAGGAGCTGTCAGGATATGCAGCGACAGCAGAATCGTACAGGAGGATATTATCAGATTTGCCAAGATTTGAGGGTATCAAGGTAAAGATTGTAGGAGCTGGTGTAGTGCTCCCAAGCCATGGAACCTTATAGGGGGGCTAGACAACTCAACCATGGGTCCAGCATCAAGAGATGGCAGCTCCAATGACAAAATAAAGGAAGAGAAAGGCTAGAAAAATAAGGTACGATAATCATGATGGAAATCCGGAGGATTTTTTGGCCCAATAATCTTGCTTCAAAACTTAGAAAGAAAGGGAAAACAAAGAAAAGAAAGGCTATGACCTTACATTGTCTCCAACGGACTTCTCTGACCTTGATTTCTAGTGGGTGTAAGCATGGGATGCAGCGAGAAATCAAAAGGAAAAGTAGGAAGGGAGGACTATGCTTGATGATGGGGAGACTTGGAGGGACAGGGTTCCTTTTCTATAGAGAGTCCTAAGGTCCTAGGCACCCTAAGACTCTGACTTCATCTTAGATTCATCAAAGAGGAGGAAAAAGACTCCTTTCATGAGTCTTCTTTCTTCTTATCGCACTGGTTTAACTAAGCTGGGCTGGTCAGACCAACTTCTGGTTGGGCCGATCAAGTGGATCAGGCCTGACCATAGTTCAGGACTTCACATTCTTCCCCCTTTAAAAGAGTTTCATCTTCAAATCTTAATATATGTTCATACATCAAATAAATGGGTGTTCTTAGTTATCATCTAATACTCCATGCTTCGACTACGCAACTTTAATCTAAAACCAATGCTTCTAGATCTCATATTATGAACTTGTTTCTATTGACTAGCTTCATCTTTTGAGTAATGCAATTTTTAAATGCACAGCCAGTGTGAACTACTTCTTTACCAAAAATAGCTCATCTAGTTTCTAGGATACATAGTTCATATATATAGTAAACTAGATGAGCAGACATAGCTCATCTAGTTTCTAGGATACCTATTGTATCTAACTATTTTTCAAAATCAATGTCAGACATCGTCTCATCAAAAATACTAGGATCATCACCATGACCCCCATCTCCCATAAGGAATGCTTCCTCTACATCTTCTTTCAGCATACCCATGTATCTTTCAGGAGGATGAGAGATTCTACCTAATCTACGAGGTCGAGGTGGAATATTTACTACTGATTCATCATGAATAGGTTCCTGAGGATTTATAGCTCGTTGCTCTTCAGAGACTTTCTCATCGAGCTCAACTAACCTCCCACTGTCTCTATCCTAAATAAATTATTTTTTTAGGAATGTAGCATTGTGACTCACAATCACATTATGATCATATGGAAAGTAAAAATAGTACCTCAAAGATTTCTTGAGATACTCTATAAATCAAGCTACAACTAATTTGTCCTCTAACTTGTCAGCTTTTTATTTTTTAACATAGGCTGGATATCTCCAAGTCTTAAGATAACTCAGACTCGACTTCTTACCATGCCATATCTCATATGGTGTGGTAGGAATAGACTTAGAAGGAATCCTATTTAAAATATGCATCATGGTAAGTAAGATATATCTCCAAAGAAATATGGATAAATCAGTGAAGCTCATCATGGATCAAATCATATCCAATAAGATCCTATTTCACCTTTCGGATACCCTGTTGAGTTGAGATGTACCAGAAGAAGTCCATTGATAGGCAATGCCATTCTCCTTAAGATATCTCAAAAATTCAGTACTCAAGTATTTTCTTCTTCGATCAGATCGTAGGACTTTGATGGATTTATCTGTTTGCTTCTTTACTTCTTGTCTGAATTTTCTGAACCTTTCAAAGACTTTAGATTTATGTTTCATAAAAAATATATATTCATATCATGACAGACCATTAGTAAAGGGAATGAAGTAGCTATAACCATCCCTGGTCTGCACATCAAATGGACTACACACATCGGTATGTACCAGGGCTAGTAACTCAGTGCCCCTTTTTTCTTGTCCCACGAAGGGTAATCTAGCCATTTTTTCTTGAAGACATGATTCACAGGTCAGAATCAACTCAGATTTAACTAAGTCAAGGATCTTATCTTTTTCAGTCTGTTTATTCTATCCTCTCCAATATGGCCAAGTCTATGGTGCCACAAGTACTTATAGTTAAATTCATCTCTGGATCTCTTTTGGCCTACGGTACTAACTACTTGCTTATTTAAATTTTCATTAGCATCAATATGCAAGTGATAAAGACTGTCAATCAAAAGATCAGATGCAACCAATGTATTTTGTTAAATAAATAGAATAAAGATCTTTATTAAATTGAAAAATAAATCCATCCTGGGCTAGTATAGAGATCGAAATCACATTTTAGCTAGCTACAGAAATAAAATAATAGTCTTTTAAATCTAATCTAAAGTTTGACTATAATCGAAGAAGATAGGTTCCAATAGCTTCTGCAGCAATCTTTGCTCCATTACCGACTTAAAGGGTCATGTCACTTTGCCTCAACTTTCTACTTTCTATTAGAACCTGCATTGAAGTACATATATGAGTATTGAAATCAGAATCTAATACCAAACTAGAAGTAGAAGAAACCATTATGTTAGATTCTATTATAAGCATACCTTCAGAAGGTTGATCATTCTTTTTCATCTTCAAGCTCTCCAGATAAGATGGATAGTTTCTTCTCTAGTGGCCATCAGAGTTGCAGTGGAAACACTTTTCTTTCCCCACAGCTTTATTCAGAGTGTCCTTCTTAGGCTTGCTCTCTTTTTTTTGCATCTTTGAAAGCTTATTCTTTTCTTTTCTTGAGACTTTCTCTTGGAAGGTGCCTGCTCAATAGCAAGAACAGAGTCTCTTGAACTTTTCAAGGTACCCTTAGTAGTGACCAGCATATTGATCAAATCAGATAAGTTGCAGTCTAATTTGTTCATATGATAGTTTACGATAAACTATCCAAACGAACTGGTCAGAGATTGGAGGATCAAATTGATCTTTAATTTTTTCTGTATATTAACTCTGAGTTTCTCAAGCTCCTCTAGGTCCTTGATCATTGTCATACAATGATCGTGGACTGATTGTCCGTCGTATATCTTTATATTGAACAATTGCTTGGATAATTCGAAGCGTGCGGTCCGGCTCTGCTCACCATATAACTCTTGTAGGTGAGTGATTATGGCATGGACAGTGGACATGTGCTCATGCTGACTTTACAACTTGTTTGACATAGAAGCCAGTACATAGCACTTCACTCTAAGGTCATCATCCATCCACTTATCCAGTGCAGCCCTTTGCTCTGCCGTAGGATGAGCTGGTAAGGTTGGGACATCCTAATCGAGTACATACCCAATCTTTTCGAATGTCAGGACTATCCTGAGATTTTTAAACTAGTCTTTATAATTTATACTGATCAGTTGGTTGGTTTCAAGGATGCAGGCTGGTGAGTTAGAGATCGATATTATTTATCTACGAGAGTAGAGATTCTATTGAGATATCTGTACTTAAAATTTATATTTACTCTAAGAACTTTTAGATGCAAATAGACTCTCAAGATTTTTTCAGATTTTCATACTCTTCAGATGAAAAATAAAAGTCTGACGTGACTATTACAAGATTTCTAGTGGGTGATGCGGTCCTACCGATGCAGTGCACCGCACCTAACAGTTATTGATGACACACACATCGATGTATAGGCAACTCTTTATTCGGATGCTTCTTTAGGCATATTGCAGTGACTTGATCTCTGAGTCATGGGAGCTCAGATAAGATATATTGTCCCACTCCTTAGTTAAGCCTGACCCATTGTTCATAAGCAGATGTGAAGCGGTCATTGAGTCCCTCAGATAATATATATTGGATCCAACTCCATCTTTACCCTGGAGTAACTCTTTATTAGTAGAGTGGTTGTGCATTTTTGATATAACTGAACCACTGTAACTAGTCGAGAACGGTCAACGTCAGTAGGACGTCTGTACTTCTATAATAGTGGAAGATCATAAGGCTTAATATTAATTAAGAAGGTTTAGATTAGATTTCATTTAATCACTCATCACATGATCGATTTAATTGGCATAGGCTGAACCAAAATTTCTTAGCAACTAATGAATCCAATCATCCAATTGGTCAGATAAGTGAGATCGATAGGAGGGTAAATCATTAACTCACCGTAGGCAAAATTATCTAGGTGAGTAACCTCCCAATTAAAAATTACTGATCGAGACTTGTCTTAGACACCAAATGACTTATTAGTTTCAATTAGTCAGCTTAAGTGAATCAGATTCAAGCCATAAAGTCGGATTAGATCCTTAGGTTGACTCGATTCTACATATGGGGTTTAATCAATTCAATCGATAATACTTGTAAAATCATAAGCTCAATTGATCTAATTCAAATCAACACTTAACTCGGTTTGATTAATAGCTACATCAATTTCAATCCAATATGATCTAGTTATAACCCAAGATATAATTTATTGACCTAATGCAAAACTATTCATGCCCAACAATTCATGCACACATTAATTTCAGATCATTGAAATAAATTTTAGATCTAAATTAATTGCATAAAAGTAAGTTTTTGATTCTTAAAATACTTTCAGAACATGTATGCAATCATATACATATACATAAAAAATTTTAGATTTTTAAAAAATTAATTTTAGATCTAAACATACCATCATATATCGCATATATGAAAAATTCAGATTGTAGAAATTTAATTTCTAATCTATGCATACTTTTATATTTCACATATATGAATAAAAATTATATTTAAAATATTTTTCAGATCTGAACATAAAAATATACATCTCATGTATAATCTAAAATCAAAATTTTAAAAATAATTTTAAAATTTTTATGCTACTTTTATATATATATGAACATATGGCTTTGATACCACTATTGGATTTTTTACAGTTGCTAGTGCATGTGGATTTTAAAATTTTTTTAAATCCAAAAAATATTACTCATTTCAGCATTGACCGAAGGGGGGCGACTAGTAGCAGAATGGCTTCTACTGAATTCAATGAAAAATTCAGATTGTAGAAATTTAATTTCTAATCTATACATACTTTTATATTTCGCATATATGAATAAAAATCATATCTAAAATATTTTTCAGATCTGAACATAAAAATATACATCTCATGTGTAATCTAAAATTAAAATTTTAAAAATAATTTTAAAATTTTTATATTACTTATATATTATATATGAACATATGACTTTGATACCACTGTTGGATTTTTTACAGTTGCTAGTGCATGTGAATTTTAAAATATTTTTAAATCCAAAAAATGTTACTCATTTCAGCATTGACCGAAGGGGGGCAACTAGTAGCAGAATGGCTTCTACTGAATTCAATGACTGCTTATTCCAGCTGGAACTCATTAAGATCCCCCCCAGTTAAAAGTACACTTGGTCAAATTTTCGATAGAATGCTAGCTTGGCAAAATTAGGCAGATGCTTCATCTCGGTAGAATGGCACAACCATTTTCATCAGACTTCACTCTCCCCATTTATGTACCACATCCAACCACACACCTCTCCTAATTGCCTTTTCTGTAAAGATTTTACCACGGTCAAAACTTTTCAAGCCTTTTCGGCTTGAGAACACATGGTACATGCTTCCAGTCTTCCACAAGCAGGTCGAGATTTGGTGGGATGCTGTACCAACATCACAAGATGTAACCTCTGCAATTGTACTGAAATTTCGGTACTTACGTTCTCAAATGAGAGCTTGGAACAAGGAAATCTTTGGAAATATTTGGAATCAAAAGAAGGTTATAGAGTTGAAAATTAATGAATTAGATTGCATCAAAGAAGACAGTAATTTGACTGATGAAGAGAATTGTGAAAGATCAAAACTTGAAAATATGCTTCAGACATTGCTTCATCAAGAGGAAGTATATTGGAGACAGAGATCTAGGCAATTGTGGCTCACAGATGGAGATAAGAACACTAAATTCTTCCATATTTGTGCTTCCAACAGACAAAGAAAAAATAATATAGATTCAATTCAGAAGGATCGTAACCTATATAATGATCAATCGGATATACACAAGGCATTTAAAGATTACTACATTGAACTATTAGGTTCTGTTGAAGACACCCTGGTGGCAGTCGACTAGGAATCTCTGTACTCTGATAATATCGATCTTAGATCTTTAGAGAGGCCCTTTTCCAAAGAAGAAATAAAAGAAGCTATATTTAACCTTGCAAAAGACAAGGTGCATGGTCTGGATGGGTTTCTATTATCTTTCTTTCAAAAACACTGGCAGCACATTAAACCTGTTATTCTTAGCTTTTTCAAAAGTATTCACAGTTCTTCTTTGGACTTATCTCGGATAAATAACACATATATTGTGCTTATTCCGAAGAAGAAGGAATGCACTGATGTTAGAGACTTTCGGCCCATCAACTTAGAGGGAAGTATTATTAAAATCTTCTCTAAGATGCTTGCTATAAGGCTTGGAGAAGTTATTAACTCTCTAACTTCAAAAAATTAGTCAGCCTTCATCAAGGATCGAACAGTACATGAATGCTACACAACAGCTGCCAAAATTATATCATATTATAAGAGATTCAAGCAGAAGGGTATTATGTACAAAATTGACTTTAAAAAAGCTTTTGACAACATCTCATGGTTCTTTCTTAATCAGCTGATGGAGAAAAGAGGATTTGAAATATGTTGGAGACAATGGGTGTCATTGATCATCCAAACAAATACCTCCTCACTAATTATAAATGGAGTTAAGGGAAGGTCTTTTCGAAGCAAAAAAGGACTAAAGTAGGGTAATCCTCTCTCTCCTTTATTGTTTATTTTGGTGGTTGATGTCCTAAACAGGATGCTTAAGTTGACGGTAGCTAACCAAATGATTAATGGCCTTGGTCTTCCTGATTTAAATGAACCACTCACCTGCTTACAGTACGCTGATGATACCATTTCTTTCTAAGTATAGAAGCAAGATTATTGGGCTGAGAAACCCACTAGATTTTCGTCATGATTATCGTCTCTTATTTTTTCGGCCTTTTTCTTCTTTTTTTCGGCCATTGATGCTACTGTCGCTTGATGTGGGACCCATCATTGGTCATCCGACCCCCCTATAAGCTTGCATGGTGGAGCCATGACCACCAGCAAGTGGCCAACAGCCAAAACCAAGAAAGAAGCCCAATTGCCCTAATTTCTAATTCTTTTTCTTTTGGTTTCCCAGCAGTTACCATCGCTGGCCGTCCACCACTGACCATTATTGGCCATGCATCACTGGCCACTACCAGACCTCCAATTGCACTGTCCCACCTTGCCAAACTATGGACCACAAACCACCACCCCTTGTTTTACCAAGAGAGAAGAAGAAGAAAGAAATGAAAAGAAAAACTAGAGAAGAGATAGAAAGAATGCATGCCTTTATCTTATTATTCTCTCTACTCTGTCTCTCAAAGCCAATCCAGAACCTAGTTCAAAGTCCTATCTCATTCAAGTTGACCCTAATGAGAAAGTCCTAAACAACTTCGGTACTCGGACGACATGCCAACTCCATCCAGCCTTTGCCAAGCATCTCTAAAATCTAGTCACATTGATCCTTATTGAATTATCTAACTTATAATTGATCACAAATAGTTGAATTCATCTTGTTTGGATTGACTCGATTAGTTGGGCATCGGTACCTAGTTGACCCTGTCCTCCTCATGGACATTGTTGACGATGGATTCTAATTGTTTTGAATAGGTTTAAGTGGTTCACATAATTAAACTTTGAAGATTTAAAACGAATGAGGTAAGTAATCCTAACACTTTTTACTTATTTTTGAATTATCAGTTGCTAATGTTTAAGACTTTATGAAATATAAAAAGAATATTTAATATTGAAGCAGGGACGGCTCAACATCTTTGGAGGCCTAAAGCTAAAAACGAAGGCGGCACCAGGGAGGGGCCTTCTTCCGGGCTCCGGCTTTCGAGAAACGAAGGCGGACCGGCGGGCCGCCGGCCCGGCGCACAACCGGAGCGGAGGGGGAGTGTCGAAAAACAAAAAAAAATGAAGAAACTTACCGGTCGAGGCAGGGGGGTGGACCGGGACGCCGGAGGCGGAGGCTGGATGCCTGGACCGGGACGCCGGAGGTGGGAGGCGGAGGCTGGACCGCGATGCCGGATGCGCACGAGCGGGGGGCCTCCTGGGGGCGGAGGCCTAAGGCAAGGGCTTCGGTGGCCTTGCCCTTTAGCCGCCCCTGTATTGAAGATTCTATATTTTTCTAAATTGAGGATCAAGAATATGATATTATGCAAATTATATACTATCATGAAAGGTATACTTTTATGGATATTCTAATATTAACAGCTTACTTATGAACTATAGACTCCATATTTATGAAAATTTGTATAGTTGTTATGAAAATACTGATTTAGTAATGTTTCACTTTATTGCTTGTGAACTCTATAAAGTTGTTAAATATCTTTCAACTTATTTATGATATAAGAACATATGTTTTAAAAAAAATAATTTAAGAAGTATAACTATGGGCCCTTAGATAGCTATATACGAGCCTGCTCGCAAGTTATACTAGTTGGCATGATTTGATTATCTCTCTGTCACTGGTACAAAATGATATCAGCATTTAGTCGAAATTAATTATTAAGAATTATGATATAATGAAATAATAAATAATTTATGATTTATTTATAAAGTTAGCATGATTTATGAATTTGTTTATGCTATGCATTCAAGATTATGTTTACATAAATTTTATGATTTATGCATATGCAAGAGCATGATTGATTTATGATTATAATGCTATTATGAAAAATTTTACTTTTTAATGACAATCATTTTCTTTAAATCATGATTTATTGGTGCATATACAAATTTATGCTTGATACAATAAGAAAGTATAGATTTTACTTACTGAGCTCATGTAGCTTATACATTTTTATTCTTCATTTTTGTATATAGAGGAATAAGGCCAGAAATAATGGATGATCCAAGCTTGAAGGTATGTGCTAGCAAGCTTGAAAGTTCTATTACTGAAATTAGTTTATTAGATGATTATGGAATTGTAGTCAATTATTTTATGAATTCTGATACTTAAGTTTTGATATTTAAACTTTGGATTTAGATGCTCTAAGCCAATCTTGATTTAGTTAATGAATGATTAGAATTGAACTTTATTTTTATATTTTATTTAATGGATATGATTGTTGGCTTCATATTATCATGCGCAGTATCCACAATAGCATGGCTATGCGATGTCCTAGATTTGGGGCGTGACATTTTATGATTAAAGCAATATATTTGATCATGAGTAGAAATTTTAGTAATGGGTAGTTAGGTCTCATTTAGCTAGATCCCATTAGTTGAACAAGAATAGATAAATTTTCTTAACCCTATTTTTGCTAATTAGCTGTGGACATTGATTAATGTTAGTATTTTGAATAGGGGATGATGAACAATAAGGAGGATGAAGTCTTGACAAACTTTGTTGATAAGAGAAGAAAAGCAAGAAAGACTACGAGGGAAGATGTGAACTAGTTGAATGGACAAGCTCTAAATATCCTAGCCTCTAGAGCAGACATTGCTGGAGTATGCTAAGTAGTGGTTCAGCTTCTTCAGCAACAACAATGAATGTAGGCTACTCCTCATCTTGCACCATCTTTGGAGTCATACTATAAGAGGTTTAGGAAGCTCAACCCACCACTAATTGATGGTGGAGCTGACCCACTTGTCATAGAGACCTGCATATGAGAAATGGAGAAGATGTTTAATGCTTTGCAATATCCTGGGGATGTGAATGTTAGGCTAGCCATACCCATACTAAAAGAAAATGCCAAGTTTTGGTGGACTACAATAAAGGTTGCATTTGAGAAGGTTGATGTCCAACTGATGTGAGAAGAGTTTAAAAAAATATTTTATGACTAGTACTTTTTCGAGTCATTAAAATTAGAAAAGGAGAATGAGTTCTTGACATTTAGGCAGAAGGATGATATGGTAGTACTTGAGTGTGCAAATAAATTCAACAAGCTAGGCCGCTTCTACCCCTTGTTTATGGAGTCTGAAAAAGTAAAGCCAATAAGTTTGAGCATGGTCCAGGATATAAAATTCGATCTCGCTTGTCTCTCACCTTTTTAACAACTACAAGAAATGCTGGAATAGGCTTTACAAGTTGAATTAGATATTAAAAGATTGAAACAAGAGAGGAGTAATAGAAAGAGGCCTAAATAGGTAGGAACTCAGAATGGTGCACAAAAAAAATTAGAGAACAAATCTAGCAAGAAGAAGGGAGTAGAGACTTGTTGATATTGTGGTTAAAATTATGATGGACCTTGTCTTAAGAAGCTTCGAGTATGTTATCAATGTAGCAAGTGGAGACATTGGCATGAGAATGTCCTAGTAAGAAAATAAATAAATCCAAATCCACCAGACTAGTTGAACAGGGACAAAGAGGGAATGCATGAATATCCACCTTGACTCTGCAAGATACTACACTAAGCAATAGAGAAGCGACAAGTACAATTCCAATAAACTCAAAAGGTGCTTGTGTGATTCTTCAGTATAGCTTTTCTCCTTCTTTCATAGTTTACTATATATATGAACTATGTATCCTAGAAACTAGATGAGCTATTTTTGGTAAAGAAGTAATTCACACTGACTGTGCATTTAAAAATTGCATTACTCAAAAGATGAAGCTAGTCCAAACTAGTTCAGAATATGAGATCTAGAAGCATTGGTTTTAGATTAAAGTTGCGTAGTCGAAGCATGGAGTATTAGATGATGACTAAGAACACCCATTTGTTTGATGTATGAAGATATATTAAGATTTGAGGATGAAACTCTTTTAAAGGGGGGAGAATGTGAAGTCCTGAACTATGGTCAAGCTTGATCCACTTGATCGGCCCAATCAAAAGTTGGTCCGACCAGCCCAGCTTAGTTAAACCAGTGCGATAAGAAGAAAGAAGACTCTTGAAAGGAGTCTTTTTCCTCCTCTTTGATGAATCCAAGATGAAGTCGGAGTCTTAGGGTGCCTAGGACCTTAGGACTCTATAGAAAAGGAACCCTGTCCCTCCAAGTCTCCCCATCATCAAGCATAGTCCTCTCTTCTTGCTTTTCCTTTTGATTTCTCGCTGCATCCCATGCTTACACCCACTAGAAATCAAGGTCAGAGAAGTCCGTTGGAGCCAATGTAAGGTCCTAGCCTTTCTTTTCTTTGTTTTCCCTTTCTTTCTAAGCTTTGAAGCAAGATTATTGGGCCAAGAAATCCTCCGAATTTCCATCATGATTATCGTACCTTGTTTTTTTAGCCTTTCTCTTCCTTTATTTTGTCATTGGTGCTGCCATCTCTTGATGCTGGACCCATGGTTGAGTTGTCTAGCCCCCCTATAAGGTTCCACGGTGGAGCCATGACCATCGACAAGTGGCCAACGGCCAAAACAAAGAAAGAAGCCTAATTTTCCTAATTTCTAATTCTTTTTCTTTTGATTCCGTGCCGGTTGGTCACCACCGCAGATCATCCATCACTGACTACTACTAGCCATGCATCACCACCCACTATCGGACCTTTGGTTATACTATTGCACCTTGCTAGACCATGGACTATAGACCACCACCCCTTGTTTTGCCAAGAAAGAAGATGAAGAAAAAAAAGAAAAGAAAGAAAAGAAAAACCAAAGAAGAGAGAAAGAATGCATGTCTCTCTCTTATTTTTCTCTCTCTACTCTTTGTCTCTTTAAGTCAACCCAGAACCTAATTCAAAGTCCTAGCTGAATCAAGTTGACCCTAGTGATAAGGTTTTGAACTACTTCGATACTTAGATGACATGTCGACTCAATCCAACCCTTGCCAAGCACCTCTAAAATCTAGTCACATTGATCCTTATTGAATTATCTAACTCATAATTGTTGCCCAGAGATACAGCCCAAGAGAGGGAGGGGGGGGGGTGAATTGGATTTTCATAAACTTTTACTAACTTAAACAAGAATGTACTAACTTTGAGTGTGTATGAAGTGAATGCAGTATATTGATATACAGAAATATAAAAACTAAAAATAAATAACTCAAGAGAAAGATCACACACACAAACAAAAATATTTATAGTGATTCGATATTAATCTCCAACACCTATGTCCACTCTCCAAGTAACCTTCTTGAAAATTTCACTATAATCAATTGATTACAGCAAGATTGTTTTTCAAGATCATAATCTGAATTCAGTTGATTTTATGAGCTCATGAACCAAAACCCATCCTCAAGCCACTCTTAGGCTTGTAGAAATTCAATTCAAGATTTGGATGAGCTTATTCCCCAAGTTTCAATCCTTATTGAAACTTGAAATACAAACATGTAAGTGCAAAAATTTAAATACAAACACAAACTCCTTTAATGAGCTGATATGTGACTTTGATACACAAGATGAGAGGTTGGAGGGCCTTTGCAATAAATGCTCCCTTCACTTGAAAATAACTTGATTGCACAGCTGATCGAGTGATTAAAATAAAGTAAAAACTCTTTAAAGCTCACTTGAAGGGCTGAACAGAATTTTTGAATGTATTTCAAATTTTTCTCTTGTATGTCTTTGTTTCCTTGAGTTCTCTCATTTTAATAATGACTTAGACACCCTCTAATCTAGGTTAGCATTACTAAAAATGGATTTACAGCCATTGGAGCATAAAAAATAGCCATTTGAAGCTCTCCGGATCAATTCTATGTTAGCAATCTAGTATTGCTCCAATACCAGCCGTGGACTAATCTCTTGCGTGAAAATCTGAATGTTAATCCAGCAAACTGAAGAAGAGACAAAGAGAAGCGTGGTTGCTGAAAAATCTGTAGGCATGCAGATTTCTATGCAACAGCCTCTCCGAAGCACCTCCTTCTCCTAATCCTCCTAGGATTAGATTGGGATGAAATTAAAACAGTAGAGGCATGATCAACCTGAGAACTTACTATTTTAATATCTAAAATTTTCAAAGCTTAGGCATGAGAAACCAGATCCAAGAAGATGAGGTGTTTAGAATCCTTGTGTAGCAGATTTCTTGGAGTGACAACCGCTTGATAGGATTTCTTCTCCAACCAAAACCTTTTTTCTTCCGGATCTGAAGCTCTCCTTTTCAGATCTGGAAGCACCCCTGATGAAGCCTCTAACTACCAGAGAAGAGGGGTGTGGAACTTCTCTTAGACGGCAACAATAAGGGAGCAAAGGGGGCGGCAATCACTAGGGGGCACTAGAAACCCTAGCGCCTCCTTTCTTTCCTATTTTGATGTGGCAGCCAAGAAATCCTAGGATTTCTTACTACTGGTTGCATGGAGAAGAGATAGAGAGAGAGAAGAGGGGAGAGAAAGTTGAGGGAGAAAAGAATCTTCTATTGATTTTCTCAATCAAACCCACATACAATGTATCTTGTATACAATGTCAGTGTGACTGGATCCAAAAGATCCCATGGCTAACTCAATGAGATTGAGCTCACTCCAAGCCCATGTACATCCATGACTTGACTCAATCTCACACTCTTAGACTCAAACCTAGCCCAATACAAGTTAGCCTTTCAAAGCCCAAAGCCCTAAAACCTCAAGACTGTGAAGGCAGATAGCCTTTCACCTTAGGACCCAGACTAGCCCTAGATCCTTTGAGCCAACTCCATGGTTCAACTTCTAGCCTCCCAAGGCTTGGGAGCACTACACCAGCTCTTACAATCTCCATCTTGATATCCTCAAGCCTTGGTAAATCTGATGATATCCTCCTGTACGATCCTACTGTCGCTGCATATCCTGACCGTCCCTTGTGTGGACATCCTTGCCACCACCAATCTTCTTTAGCTTCTAAGCTCCCTTGGAGACTTTTGGGATGATTGCTTCTATAGCTAAAGATCTTTGCTTGCTCCTTGGCACCACCTTAAAACTTATTGTAGGCTTCTTTCTACTTGGCAGCTGCATCACTTGTTTCCTTGGACTTTCTTGGAGAGATCGCAACATTCCTATGTTGGCGCTCACTGTAACTGATGCTCTACCTAACATGGTCTCCTCAGAGCCACACCCTTCCACCTATGAAGCCACCTCTACTCGATGCTCCATCTGAATCTGAAGTCCATCTGATGCTATAGAAGTCAAGCCTGTACCCATGGCTGGCCACCCAACACGGTTCTATTGGGCCTATTGCTGCACCTCGATCATCATTGCTACCCCTTTGAACCCTCCGCACTCCGTGGATCCTTTTGAAGCCATTTCAGACCCTCTGCTCCTTGTGGGCTTCTTCGAAATCAAGATCTCTATTGACTCTTTAGACATAGCAACTGAACCTAAAGAATCTGAGTCTTTCCTTTCTCCTCCCTTACACTTGTTTCAAAGCAGACACTCCCGCTTAAAGTATCATGCTTCATCACACTTGTAGCACTTAACCTCCTTACTGCCTTTCTGAGACTATCTCCACTCCACCCGCTCGCTCTTTTACTTTCATTTCTTGGGCCTCTCTGAAATAGCAAGATCCTTCTAAAAAACCTTCCTCTTCATCATCTGTTTCCATTGCTCGTTGGACCTAAGCACTGACATGATCTCCTTGTACACCAATGTCTCCTTCCCGTATAGCAGTATTGTAACTAATGGATCGAAATTCTCGAATAGTGAACATAACAGTAATAGATTTTTATCCTCATCTTCAAGCTCTACCCTAATATTGAGCAAATCCATGCTCATCTGATCGAACCACTGAATATACCTCGCAACATCCTCACCCTCCTACATCTGAAGGCTATAAAGTTACTTCTTCAGCATTAACTTGTTACACATATTCTTTTCTATATACAATATATGCAATCTGAAAGAATAATATCCTATAAGCCAATCACATACGGGATGCGATAGGATATTTTCTGTTTTTTGACTTCCAGATTTATGTAATTGACATTAATAATATTAATAAAATAGATATTTTTGATTGATTATATACTGCATCTTATTATTTTTGAGATTATAATGAATCCCATAGATCTGGATAATGATTTTAGGACCGTGATGAGATCATGCTAGTGAGACCTAAAATCTTGATAGTCATGATCTAAAATATTCTCAATCATTAGCTTATTGAATCAGAGATCAATGATATCGATAAGACTAGCATGTCCTATGTATGCTCAGAGATGAGGGCGATTGATCTCACAACTATTTATGTGGTGACACTAATACAAAGATGTGAGTGCTCATTAGAGAATAAGTTCACTAAATAGATCTATGAGAGAACATCTGATGGAGTCTTATTTACATATCAACTGATGGTTCTCTAGTCGGAGTTGTGTAAGTGATCCTTTGACCTGAGATTGCTATGATATCTTGTGTACGTGAATCCATATTTTGGTTCACTTTCTTACTTGATTCTCTGATCCTTGTGTAAGGTATTCTAGATGTGATGAAATGTGTATGAAGATTGTGAGTGATCAATAAGAGATCAGTCACTCCTAATAAGGAGAGCAAACATCCTATGTGATCTCATAGATTGATGATTTTAAAAGTCTTTGACCAAAGCTGGATGATAATTAGAAATTTTTTTTTAATATATTATCAACTAAATCATCACCTTTTGATTAAGATACATATAGATAAGTAATTGAGTTTGACATATTTTCATATCCATAGCTCATCTGGGATGTTGTTTGACTGAAGGATTGAATTGTACGGTAACTTGCCATTGAAGGTATTTTGATAATTTTTTACTAAAATTTTAAATCTTCTGGATAGTCATGACATATTGCTAGACATCAATCTTGACTTATAAACTCATTAAAATTAAAAAAGTTTAATTCAAAAATTAATTAGGAAGAGTCCTAGTTGATTGGGACTCTTGAGCTAACCTAATATGATCGAATTAGGATTACGTCAAGAGTCTGTATCTACTACTGGCTAGATTTGAAACTCAATGGGTCACACACTTTAAAATTTAATTTTGATCTGATTTAATTAATATTTATTATAAATTTTAAGGGTTAATTTGATATGCTAGCATATTGTATTGACTCAAGTTCTTAAATTGGTTCAGTTCAAAGTGTTTGAGCTAAACTAGACCAGTTATCTTTGACCTAATGGGATTGGATACAATTTAATTGGGTTCTTATCCAACTTGGAATAATTTCAAGTGTGGAAGGAGTCCTTTGTACCCACTAGATCTCACACCAAGATAATATTTCCTCCCCCTCTTAATTAGCATTAGAAGGTGAAGAGTCCTTAATGAAGGCTCTTATCTTATCTTATCGCTGTGTTTTCTCATCCAGAACCTTTATGTTTTCATGCCACTTTATTATGAGAAATTTTTGAGGCATAGAAGAGGAGGAGTCATTCTGTGTGAAGGCTCTCCTACACTAAAATAAATCATGATAATTTATTTCACTGCATGAGAATGTGGAGCGCCAAAAGTTGGCGCCCCTTGGTCCTTCCTCACATCCCTTCTTCACCTATTTATGTGGGGCGACCCATATGAGCCAAGTGCTAGATTTTGGATGAAAATTAGAGCTAAGTGGCATTTAAAAGAGAAAAAAAATTCTGAAAAAACTTTGAAAAAAAGGTAAGGAAAAATTGAGAGGCAAAAGTTGTAAGAAGGGTGGTGAGAGAATTAGCAAGTATTGCTAGTTTGCCCTAGGGTTTGATTTTTTCACGTGTTGGAGTTCAAAATCAAATCCTAAGTTGTGAGACTTCTAAGAGTGTCTTCTTGGCATGATTTTGGTGATAAAATTAAAGGTGAATGAATTTTAGTGTGATCGTACTTCGAGTTTCAAGCCAACAGTGTTCTTAAGAAGACTAGACTGCGGCAGCGCACCAGTTAGGAAGGACCTTGGCCAACTTCTGTGTGGATCACCATTAGAGGACTTCTATTTTGGAGTTTTATGGAGATCACCATCATGCCATATTACTTTTTGGTGAAAGTATAAAATTCTATCTCTTTGCATGTTTGTTTTTGTTTTGATCGATATCGACAAGGTAATTCTAGGATTTGAATTTTGGTTCGATAGTTTTAATAGTTAAAGCTATTGATATATTTATTTTTAAAAATTTAAAAATTTTACTTTCACTATGTGATTGAAATCCAGTAGTGATACCAGAGCCACCCTTATTAGATTTTATCAAACAAGTATAAAATTGTAGTATAGAATTATTCTTGTTCATATATTGTCAAAAATATTGTATCAAATTTTAGCATCGATCTTTAAAATAAAAAATTATTTTTGACTTTATATGATCTATTAATTTAAATTTTATTTATTAAAATTATAAATTTATGATAATTTGAAAGTTATATTTTCATAGTAGCTTGATGCTTAAATCGATTTATGGTTAAGGATGTTATGCATGCCTAATTTGATTAGGATTTGCTTTCTTATTTGAATATGCTTGACATATGTTAAATCATTTTATGCACCCTTATATAATTTTTTGGCATAATTATATGATTTTATTATGACTTGCAAATGCATGCCGAATTGCATAATATGTATAGTACATTTTATATAGTTGTAGTTAGGATGTGTCGAGACTAATTCAAAGATCCTCTTAAAAATTATATTAAGTTGTAATGTCGGGATTTACTTTCAAATCAAATGTCAAATTTATTTGATCAATTGGTGTCTAGGAATGTATGAAAGGTGATTTTCTAATTAGGTTCGTATGCTGGCCTGACCAACTTCATTGGTGTCTAAGAAAAGCTACGGGGAGCCTCCCATCTACTGGCTTGACCAATTTGATCTTATTGAATTTTTGATTTAAATTAATTAGTGATGCAGATGCTACAAGGGTCTTCCTTCAAACTTAGTCAATAGAGTATATCAAGATCTTAGTGAGATTGTTGTGCTATCCACAAGGCTTACTATAAAAATTGATATGATGTTGACCAAGTACATATTGATGCTTATGGCATATTTGAATAGTATTGCTTTGTTGTGCTATCCATAAGGGTGGTATAGTTTAAGTATAACCATATGGGGTTGAAAGATTAACTTAACTAGAACACTATAGTTTATTATGCTATCCATAAGTTTATGAGTGATCTAGAGATAAGAGGAAAAAATATTGAGAATTGTATGAGATATAATTGGTAAAGAGTTATTTACTCTTGAACTCATGAATGCTTGTTGTGCTGTCCACAAAGTATTTGTGAGGAATAGGGCTCTCAGCTCCACTAAGAAACTTAAAGATATTTCTCATTTTTTATACTTGAGGGCTATTAAATTTGTTAAAATAGTGGGAGACACAATTAGACAAAAGTCCTAATCTAGTTATGTATGTCATTATGAGTTGTTCGCTTATATTGTATTTTTGTTATTGTAGATCAACTGCACATATGGCATCCTCACTATCATTTAGAGGCATACTAGATGCAAACAAATTGATCGAACCAAACAACGTGGACTGATTAAGAAATTTGAGAATTATTCTCAGTTAGAAGAAAGTCTCCTACATGCTGGATACACCTGCACTTGATTCGATCGGTGAAGATGCTTTCAAGGAGAAAAGGGTCACATATAAAATTTGGAAAGATGACAATATGACTGTCAAATGCATCAGGCTTGTCTCGATGAGCAATGAGCTTCAGAGGCAGCATGAGGATATGGATGTTCCCTCTATACTTCTTAATCTTAAGGAGTTATATGAGAAACAAAGTCGAACTACTAGATATGAGATATCTAAGTAGTTGTTTTATATCCACATGACTGAAGGCACCTCTGTGCAAACATATGTCCTCAAGATAGTTGATTTGATCACTCATCTGGGATAATTGGGTTTCACAATGGATGGTGAACTTAGTCAGAATTTGATCCTACAGTCTCACTCTGACTCCTTCTCTCAGTTTCTCATAAACTATCATATGAACAAACTGAACATCAGCCTGCCTGAGCTGCTGAATATACTGAAAATAGCAGAGAGCCATTTCAAAGACGAAAAGGCTTCAGTTCTTATCGATAAGATTAATAAGAGGAAAGGCAAGAAGGGTTCCAAGAAAAAGTTGAACCCTAAAGCTAGCATCTTCAAGAAGAAGGTGAAGAAGGTCTCTACTAAAGGTACTTGCTATCACTATAGTAAGGAGGGACACTAGAAGAGGAATTGCAAGGAATACCTTGCAATTGTAAAATAAACAAATATTGCTAAAGATTTGTATATGATACTGTTGGGTATAAAATACCCCCAGTCGAATTTGTAAAAGGCCGACCCTTTCAGGGCTTTTTTGGCTTCCAACCTTGTGTGGCATCTTTCTGAACTCTCTCAACTGTCCGAGCTTCCATAATACCATCCAGACTTCTTCGATAATGAGCTTCTCCATTCATTTATCAGACTACTCCAAATGCTCTCTGGGCTTCACTATCAGTCGATTTTCTACAGTGATCGATTATTCTCCAAATCTCTTTCAAACATTTTCCGGCCACGGACGACTCTACTTCAAACTTCTTCTGAACTTCGTCAATGTCCGAGCTTCTCCGACAACAAAATTTCTATAGTAACCATACTCCATCCAAGTTTCTACGACGGTCGACCACCTTTCGAATTCCATTCGAGCTCCTACGAGAATCAGATTTCAGCCGAACTCCTACAGTGGATGGATCCCAGATGAATTTTGACAACGGAAGGGCTCCACCAATCGGATCTCTACTCCAAACTTCTACTGCAGGCAGTCTACTCCGGATCTCTACTGTAAGCGAATTCCATCCGAGCCTCTACTATAAAAGAATGCCTTCCAAACTTCTATTACAGGCGAACTTCAGCCGAGCTTCTTCATAGTCGGATCCCAGTCGAGCTCCTGCAGTGGATGGATCCCAGACGAGCTTCTACAACGGGATAGGCTTCACTAGCCAGGTCACTAATCCGAGCTTCTACAATAAGAAATCTCCATCCGAGCTTTCATGACAACCGATCTTCGATCGGGCTTCTACAATAAGCGGCCTCCTTTCAGCCTTCTACAAGAATTGGACTCTGTCTGAACTTCCATAGCAGATGGATTCCGGATGAACTTTTACAACAGACGGGCTCCAGCAGTTGGATTTCTACAACGGTCGATCACCTTCGGTGTCTGCCGTACCTCCCCAGCCATCAACCTTCAATAGCATCAGCCGAACTTCAACAATGCCAACCAGACTTCCACAGGATCCCCCAGACTCCTCCAACGGACGAACCTCCCCAACGCCATCTGAAGTCCACTACCGGTCGACCCTCTGTCGGATTCCTCATGAAATCGGACTTTTCCAATAGAAAGTCTCCATCCGAGCTTTTACAGCAGATGACTCCCATCTGCAGCATCAGCGCTCTAGGCATCCAACAATAGTAGACCTGTCAGCAACCTCGAAAACACCCGAGCTTCTCCTGGATCGATGAGACAGAGAGCCATTCCACTCCATTAGACATCCTAGTCGAGCTTCAACCGACAGATCCGAACTCTCTGGCAAGTCACGACAATGGCCACTACCCTACTCCACTCTCTGTAATGGATTCTGTGTGGCTCCACCACTCTCTGGCAAGTCGCGACGACGGACACCACTCCACTCTCTGTAACAAACTCCATGTGGCCCTGAACGGCCCCCTGACGTCACTACTCTCCGTAACAAACTCCGTGTGGCCCTAAATGACCCACTACCAGGCAGTTACAGATGTCGCCGTCAATCAGTTATGCCCTCCGTCTATAAAAAGGGACCCCCAGATACGTTCTTCTCTAAGCTCTAAACTCTATCTCGAAACTCTGTCAAAATCTTATTTGAGCACTCCATTTTTGTTGAAGCAGAGTACTAACTTGAGCATCGGAGGGTCTTGCTGGAGTACCCCCAACTCTGATTTAGACTTTCTTTGCAGGTCCCGACAGCGGCCGCGGTCATCTCAACTCCAGCTTCTCCGATGTCGGCGAAATTCTGCACCAACAGAATTGACGCTAGAGGAAGGGGGGCTGTATCTTCGCAGTACCCTTGTTCTTAAAGGAGTGCTCAACAAGACTGTCTCCGATCATCTTCTCCGATATCTTCTTCTCCTTCTCCTGCTAGATCTCCACCTGATGCCTCTCTAAAAGGCATCCACCAGGCGATCCACGACCTCCGTGGCCAGATCTCAGCAAGCTCCGATCACGATTTCACCCTCAGAGAGTCCTTACCTCCGTTCTACCAGAAGACCCTCAAGACTCGTAGTCGAGAGGACCTCCTAGATCAAAGATTCTGGGAGATGAACCGACAGATCGAAGAGCTCCACTATGCTTCCACTGCTTACGGTGAGGACATCTGCACTGACCCTCCTTTCTCTCAAATGATCAAGCAGGAGCTAATCCCACCGAACTTCAAGCTCTCCCAATTCGAGAGCTACGACGGGACCTCAGATTCAATTGACCACCTGGAGGCCTTCCGACAATGATGCTGCTCCATGGTGCGCCAGACGCCATCCTATGCCGAGCCTTCTCGTCTACCTTGAAGGAAGCAGTAAGAAATTGGTACTCGATATTGAAGTCAGGTACTATCTTCTCCTTTGATCAGATGAGCCATCAGTTTGTCGCTCATTTCGTCAGCAGCTAGCATCCTCAGAGAGGTTCAGAGTTCCTCATCAACATCAAGCAAAAGGAGGGAGAATCCATCCGAGCTTACGTCAACCATTTTAACATCGCCGTGTTGGAGGTCTAGAACTTGGACCAATCGATCGCGATGGCTGCCCTAAAGGGCGGTCTTCAAAAGAATGATCTTCTATTTTTTCTGGAAAAGAAGTATCCCAGGACTTTGCTGATTTACTGGCTCGGGCCAAAGGATATGCCCGAGCAGAAGAAGCCTTCAAGATGAAGGACAAGGAGGCCGTGAAGGAGCGGCAGGTGGGAGACTCCAGCAAGCCCGCAGTTGAAAAACGGCCGAGTGAAGCTCGGCCACGTTCTTGAACTCTCTCCGGACACAAGCATGTCTAGACTCCTCCCCGGGCTCGTAGGCAGAGAAGTCCGGACCGCAGAGTTCGGAGGGGCTCTCCTCCAGGAAGATTCTACAGTTACGCCCCTCTCAACACATCAAAAACCCAAGTACTGATGGAGGTCAGGGAGCAGCTACCGAGGCTGAAAAGGATGCACACACACCTCGAGAAGTGCAACCCTAACAGGTTCTACCTCTATTATCGTGACCATGACCACGACACAGAGGAGTGCATTCAGCTCCGAGATGAGATCAAGGAGCTCATCAGACGAGGTTGGCTTGACAGATTCATTCGATGTCGACCTGAAGGTAGGGAAGATCGATCGAGGGCCTTGCCGTAATCGGAGCCGCCAAGGAGGGAGGAGCAGCCTGAAGATCGACCTCCAATTGGGATTATCAACTCCATCTCTGGAGGACCCCGACGGGGAGCAGACCTTCCACGGCTATGGGATTCGAAAAATCTATGAATGTATTACCAATAACTTTACCTTAAATAAAAGTTTCTTTCATATTTGCATATCTTTTCTTTTGGCATGAGCTCATAACGACAGGGAGTAGCTCCTTCCGACAATCGAAACTAAACGTGTTAGGAACAGGAGGAGGATCTCATCCTAACACGAACAAAGTCGAAGGTCCGATTATTTAAAGATCGGATGGGGGGAGAGGCCCTTACAACGGCCCTTATGTGCCCCCATAGCCATGTCAGGAACAGGAGGAAAACCTCATCCTAACATGAGCAAAGTCGAAGGCCCAATTATTTAAAGACCGGATGGGGGGAGAGGTGCTTACAACGGCCCTTATGTGCCCCCACAGCCATGTTAGGAACAGGAGGAGAACCTCGTCCTAACATGAGCAAAGTTGAAGGCTCGATTATTTAAAGATCGGATGGAGGGAGAGGTCCTTACAACGGTCCTTATGTACCCCCACAGTCATGTTAGAAACAGGAGGAGAACCTCATCCTAACATGAACAAAGTCGAATGCTCGGTTATTTAAAGATCGGATGGGGGGAGAGGCCTTTGTAATGGTCCTTACGCATCCCCACAGTCCTGTTAGAAACAGGAGGAGAACCTCATCCTAACATGAGCTGAAATTGACTGTGTCAAAAATAGGAGGAGAATCTCGTCCTGACACAAATGAAGACCCAATCGATCAAGACCAGACGAGGAGGAAAACCTCCTCAACGGCTCCTTTACACTCCCATGATCCCATTAAGAGCAAAAGAAAAATCCTCACCCAAATGTAAAAAAAAAAAGAGAGATAAAAAGAAAAAGTGACGAACTACACCAGTGATAAGAAAAAAATAAACTACATCAAAGACACAAGGGACCTCGTCTCAACGAAGAAGGAGACTCTTATCAAAAACCCTCAGTCTCTAAGAGGAAACTCAACACAGGTCGAGGAAAAATTGACTTCCTCAAGGTAACAAGAAGTTCAGACCTCTAAGCTTGAGCACCGAAAGGAAGCGTCAAACTCAAATGGCCTCGAAAAGATCTACGGTCATGAACAAAAAAGGTAAATCAACATGACGACGATCAGGAACCTTCAAACAACGTCGACATCGAACAAGACAAAAGACAAAAGAAGTTTGATAAACGATGACTTAATGCAAGAATGGATAAGGTAATGAGAAAAATTCTTTTTCATTTCATTAGTGAAGTATACATTACAAAGCCCTGAAGGCCAAGAAAGAAAAATAACAAGAAAAGAAAAAGAATACATGGAAGGATGAAAGGTAAAAGTAGCTCTAAGGAAGCTTGGCTTCTTCCGACTTCGAGCTCTTGGTTCCAGTTATTATTAGGGATTGCTTTAAGTTTTCAACTTCTTCTTTCAGTTACATCTTTCTTAGCAGCATCTCTCGGTACATCTGGTGGAACCATCGGCTTTCACCCTCTGACTCTCGAAGCCTTTTCCTCAGGACCTCGGACTCCACCTCGACATCTTTGACCACCTACTGCTCGTGGGTCAGCTGATTCTTCAGCCGCTGCAGTTCGGCCTTCTCCCGCCCAAGGACCACAGATAGTTCTTCCATGGTCTCCCTCAAGGAGCGGACCTCGTCGGAGCCTTGTGCAGAGGCAGGTTGGACTCTCTCAGACAACTGCCTCTGAAGGCGGGCAACTTCGTCGGTCGCCATCTTGAGCTTCCTTCGATAGTCCTTTACTTGTCCGCACCAGCCGACTCGATAGGCATTGTAGTTTGCCTCAGCATCCTGCAGCTACTTTTGAAGGTTGGAGAATTTTTTCGACCAATCTCGATCGCGTTCGGCCTGAGTTGCGAGCCAGGACGAGCTCCCTTCCAACTGGCCAATCTTCTCCCATGCGGCCGCCAGCTCGACTTCAAGGGAACTGATCTTGGAAGCCTGGATCCAAGATCGGTCACTGGTATATTTTCGAAATTCCTCAAGCTTCGTCATGAAGTCAGCCTTCCTCTGGGTGTAGTCCATAAGACCCTTTTTGTGGAGGTCCCAAAAGTGAGTAGCCTCCGCAGTGACTTTCGAATGGCTCTTCCTCAATCGGTGAAGTTCGTCATCCAGCTTCTTGGATTTCTTCGTCAAGTGACGAACTTTCCTTCTGAGGTCCCAGATCATCGACTTCAGAGGAATCCCCTGTGGTAGGGGGAGAGCTTCGGCAGGGCACTGTCGTTGGGAGACAAGAGCGCCACAACTCAAATTAGTGCAAGAAGACAAAAGAGAAGGAAAAGAATGTAGAAGAAGAAAAAGGAGCTCTCTGTAAAGAAGAATCCGATTTCATTGATTAAATAGTTTTTAAGTACAAGAGAATGAAAAAAAATTGCCACAAAGAAAAAATATAAAATTAGAGGTTTCGGACCTCTAGGACAGAAGTGGAGGAGCTTGACACCCCCAGAAGGTCGATTGCGGTAGCCACGGTGGTCGAAGAGGTCCCGACTGGAGGAGGACCGGCAGCGGCTTCAGAAGGTCCTACTTCATCGTCGGACGCCTCATCCAGGAAGCTGAGGTTCAATTCAAAAAACTTTCCAGCCATCTTCTCTTGGTAGAGCTCGAAACCCTTGATGAAGGCATCTTGGCCGAACTGGACCTGCAGATCCTTCATCTCGGAGGAGGTCTTGAACTCCTCCACTGCTCGGGCCTCTACCTCCGAGACTAAGGACGGGATCTGCACCTTCAGCCTGGAGACCTGTGCCTTCAGTTCGAAGACCTCAGCCTCTGCTTTCTTTCTTTCCTCCTCCAAGGCGGCCCTCAGATCGGATGAGGTTTGTCCCTCCTTCTGTAGTGCCTCCTGGAGACTTGTGACCTCGATGATCTTCTCCTTGAGGCGGGCGGCCTCAGCCATGCGATCTTCCTCCACCCGGACTGCCTCTCTCTTAGCATTCTTCATCACCTCGATGTTGGCGATGAGCTGGTGTCCAATCTACGAGAGAGGCTGGGGAGTCAATATAAAGGCTAAGGAGTAAACTAAGTAAAGAAGCAAGAAGAAGAAAAAAGTGAATTGACCTATCTCGAGAAAGGATCCCAAAGAGTCCCAGACCCGCTGCTCAGAATCAGCAAGGACGATCCTGTGGACGATCTCGGACAGAATGCACCCTTCGATCAGCCTCTTTATTAAATCTCTATTGTTGAAGGGATTTTCCCCCAGATCTTCCTCAGAGCCGTCGGCCCCCTCGATGGTAGCCTTGCGGCTGCGGCTCTTGCGGGCTAGGGTCTTCTTTCTCCTCCTCCTTTCGGCCCCCGATACCCCCTCGGGACGAGCCTCTGGAGCGGGAACCTCGATCGGGGGGCTCCGTGAAGAGGCTCGGGGGACTTCGGGCTCGACGTCAGAGGGGGCATCGACAGCAACGACCACCTGAGCAGGCACGGTCGAGCTTGTCTCTTCTGTCCTGGCTCTCTTCATCGACCCCAAAGTCGCGGTGTCTTTTCTCTTGTGGGTCTTGAGACCCTGGGCTAACCTCCGAGCCACGCCTGTGTCCATGTCTGCAATAAAAGAAGATCGACACGGCTCAGAAATAGAATAAGAGAAAGGAGAAGCAGCAATATATATATATATATATATATATATATATAATAATAATGATAGTACCGATAGGGTCAAGAAGGCTCAAGCCGATGTTGAATAAGAGTTGTTCCTTCAGAAGGTCAAAAAGGAGGAGGGCAGGATAGGCCTCGAGCTTATTGGAGGCTTCGAGGTTATCTCTTTCTAGACTAGAAGCCCGACAGACGGAATCCCTCAAAGAGCCCTAGGGGGTAATCCCAGCTCCAAGGTTGGGCATCGGACGTAGAAGTACCTCTCCTTCCAGTTGTGGATAGAAGAGGGGGCACCTTTCAACAACCTCTTTCTACCAAACTGGGGGGAGAAATACCACCAGTCCTTTGCCGAAGGATGACGCTTGAAGGTATAGAAATTCCTGAACAGAGAAAGGGTTGGCTGGACTTCGGCTAGGCGACAGAGGGAAAGAAATCCTATCAGAAATCTAAAGGAGTTCAGTGCTACAGAAACTAAAAAAATATTTAAAAAGTAGAAGAGAGCGATGACAAAAAGTGGTAGCGAAAGTTGAAGCCCGATGCAGAAAGCTTCGTGGTATAAACAGAAGCAGCCAGGGGGAGGAGCGCTGGCCCGACTAGTAGGTCTGGAAAGCTCCAGCTCGTACTCTGAAGGAATCCCGTATTGAATCCTGATCAATGAGAGTTCCTCCAGAGTCAGAGAGCTAGGGATGGTGTCTGGTACAAAGATCGGATGAGGTTCATCTACAGAACTAAGGTTTTGGGGAGTTGGGACGGACGAGCTTCTAGAACTGCTAGAGGAGGAAGTGCTGGAGGATATTATGAATCGAGCAGAAACCTTAAAAATTTTGAAAAAATTGGGAAAAACAAGAGATGGGGCACTCGCAAAAAACTGAACAGGCGGAATATAACAGAAGAAAAATAGAAGAAGAACAGCAAGAGAAAAAACGAAGAGAAAAGTTCTGGAACTAACCTAGGCTGGTCCGAAGGATGCAGAGATGCAGAGATGGGGATGACTCGAAGAACGCCTAAGGCCGAAAAAGATGTTGAGGAAGGATGGAACTCTCAGGAAGAAGAAGGGCACTAATAGGACTCTCAGGCAAAGTGAAATCCCTGGAAGGGGGGAGCGGGTTTAAATAGGCAACAGGGTCCGGTGCAGTAATGATTACGGATCTCCTCTAGCTGACCTACACTTGTCGCGTGTCCCACTCACCATGGCAGGCGACTAAAAATGGCTGACAGCTGATAAAATCTTTATTACACCATACCTAGAGCAATGCTTCAGTGAAAATTTCGAAAAAATCTTTTCGGATCTCCTCGATTTGAAAAGGCTCCGACACCAGTGCGCCAAACGTCAAAATATCTGGAAACCACCGAGTGCGAAAATCAAGGGAGGCAACTTCGGCTGTGAAAATTTCTCCGTACTTTCTTCATTCAGAATTCGAACTCGAAAGTAGGGGGACTCATGTTGGGTATAAAATACCCCCAGCCGAAGTGTGTAAAAGGCCGATCCTTTCAGGGCTTTTCCAGCTTCCTACCTTGTGTGGCGTCTTTCTGAACTCCCTCGACCGTCCGAGCTTCCATAATACCATCCGAACTTCTCTGATAATGAGCTTCTCCATTCATCTACTGGATTGCTCCAAATGCTCTCTGGGCTTCACTATCAGTCGATTTTTTACAGTGATCGACTATTCTCCGAATCCCTTCCAGACTTTTTCCGACCACGGACGACTCTACTCTGAACTTCTTTCGAACTTCATCAATGTCTGAGCTTCTCTGACAATGAGATTTCTACAGTAACCAGACTCCATCCAAGTTTTTAAGGTGGTCGACCACCTTCCAAATTCCATCCGAGCTCCTACGAGAATCAAATTTTAGTCGAACTCCTACAGTGGATGGATCCCAGATGAATTTCGACAACGGAAGGGCTCCACCAATCAGATCTCTACTCCAAACTTCTACTGCAGGCGGTCTACTCCAGATCTCTACTGTAAGCAAATTCCATCCGAGCCTCTACTATAAATGAATTCCTTTCGAACTTCTATTACCGACAAACTTCAGCCGAGCTTCTTCATAGCCGGATCCCAACCGAGCTCCTGCAGTGGACGGATCCCAAATGAGCTTCTACAACGGGGCAGGCTCCACCAACCAGATCACTACTTCGAGCTTCTACAATAAGAAATCTCCATCCGAGCTTTCACGACAATCGATCTTCGATCGGACTTCTATAATAAGCGACCTCCTTTCAGCCTTCTACAAGAATCGGACTCCATCTGAACTTCCATAGTGGATGGATTCCGGACGAACTTCTACAACAGACGGGCTCCAGCAACTGAATTTTTACAATGGCCGATCACCTCCGGTGTCTGTCATACCTCCCCAGCCATCAACCTTCAATAGCGTCAGTCGGACTTCAACAACGCCAATTGGACTTCCACAAGATCCTCCAGACTCCTCCAATGGATGAACCTCCCCAACGCCATCTAAAGTCCACTACCGGCCGACCCTCTACCGGATTCCTCATAAAATTAGACTTTTCTAACAGAAAGTCCCCATCCGAGCTTCTACAGCAGATGACTCCCGCCTGCAGCATCAGCGCTCTAGGCACCCAGCAATAGTAGACCCATCAGCAATCTCGAAAATACTTGAGCTTCTCCTGGATCGATGAGACAGAGAGCCATTCCACTCCATCAAACATCCCAGCTGAGCTTCAGCCGACAGATCCGAACTCTCTGGCAAGTCATGATAATAGCCACTACCCTACTCCACTCTCTGTAACAGATTTCGCATGGCTCCACTACTCTCTGGCAAGTCGCGACGACGGACACCACTCCACTCTCCGTAACAAACTCCACGTGGTCCTGAACGGCCCCCTGACGCCACTACTCTCTGTAACAAACTCCACGTGGCCCTGAACGGTCCACTACCAGGCGGTTACAGACGTCGCTGTCAATCAGTTACATCCTCCGTCTATAAAAAGGGACCCTCAGATACGTTCTTCTCTAAACTCTAAACTCTATCTCGAAACTCTATCAAAATCTCATTTGAGCACTCCATTTTTGTTGAAGCAGAGTACTGACTTGAGCATTGGAAGATCTTGTCGGAGCACCCCCAACTCTGGTTTAGACTTCTCTTGCAGGTCCTGACGGCAGCCGCGGTCATCTCAACTCCAGCTTCTCCGACGTCGACAGAAGTCTACACCAACAGATACAAACTAACTTATCATTAAGTACTTCAATTTCAGATTCTTGGGTATTGGATACCGCCTGTGGCTCACACCTTTACAAATCATTGCAGAGTCTGCAAAAAATAAAGAGTCTGAATAAAGATGACTTCGAACTATTCGACGCTAGTTGAGAGTCCATTCAGGCCAAAGCCATAGGAACCAAATTTTGAAGTTGCCTTTGGGCAAAGTTTTGAAACTGAAGACCTGTTATTATATTCTTAATATCGTTAGAAATATTATTTCTGTATCCTTGTTATTAGAATAAAGTTTTGAAATAAAAGCAAAGAATAATAGTTATTCTATATATATTTTTTAACAAATTTTATGGAAATGCTTATATTGATAATGATTTTCTATTTCTATCGCTTAGTGATAATATACTTCATGTTGATAATTAGAAGAAAAGAAAGAGAGAGGATGTGAATGTCACATATCTCTGGCACTGTCAACTTGATCATATAAATGAGTCAAAAATTAACAAGTTGTACAAAAATAAATTTTTTGATTTTTATGATTTTGAGTCATATAGAACTTATAAATCTTATCTCATGGGTAAAATGATCAAGACTCTATTTACTGGATATGGAGAAAGGATGAGTGATATTTTGAATCTTGTACATACTGATGTTTGGAGTCTAATATTGACTCAAGCCAAAGGTGGATACTCTTACTTTATCATATTTACTGATGATATATCTAGATTTAGATATATGTATTTAATAAAATATAAATCCAAAGCTTTTAACAAATTTAAAGAGTATCAAAGAATGGTTGAGAAATGAACTGATAAAAGTATTAAAACTCTTCGATCTGATCGAAGAGGAGAATACTTGAGTAGTAAGTTTTTTAATTATTTAAAATAAAATGGTATACTCTCTCAGTGGACATCTCCTTACACTCCACAAGTAAATAGAATTGCGAAAAAGAGGAATCACACCTTATTAGATATGGTGAGATTCATGATGTGTTTCACGGATCTTTCGATCTCTTTTTGAAGATATGCTCTCGAAGCCACAGCATATATTTTAAATAAAGTGCCTTTGAAATCTGTTTCTAGCACTCTATATGAGATATGAAAGGGAAAGAGACCCAGTCTTAAATATCTTAAATTTGAAGTTGCATTACTTACGTGAATAATGTTGATGGACATAAGCTGAGTGGTAGATCAAAAAAATACAGGTTTGTGGGTTATCCCAAAGAGAGTATAGGATACTACTTCTATCATCCTACTCAATAAAAGGTGTTTGTTGGTCGACATGTCGTTTCCTTGGAGAAAGAGGTTATCTAAGAAGGAGACAGTGGGAGGTCTGTTGAATTTAAGAAAGTTCAAAATCTACAACCCATTCAAGATTCACAAACTGATTTTCAACCATATGTGTCCATTCTTGAGGCATAGCCACTACACATACCTTCTCTCCGAAGATCAAATAGAGTGCGTAATGTATCACTCAGGTATGAATTTATTATTAAGAAAGACAATGCATCCCACATCATTGAGAATGATGATCCCACGACCTATTCAGAAGCTGTCATGAGTAGTGACTCTGATAAATGACTCTATATCATAAAATCCAAAATGGACTCCATGTTTATCAATCAAGTTTGGACTTTGGTTGATGTGCCTGAGGGTGTAATCCCAATAAGCTGCAAATGGGTCTTCAAGAGGAAGATTTGAACAAATGGTCAGGTAGAGACCTATAAAGTCAGGCTGGGGGCAAAAGGTTTCAGATAAAAATAAGATGTTGATTATGAAGAAATCTTTTTACCAGTAGCTATGCTCAAGTCTATTCGAATTATGCTTGCTATTGTTGTATATCATGACCATGAGATTTGGCAGATGGATGTCAAGACTATCTTTCTCAATGAAAATCTTAAAGAAGAAGTCTATATAACTGAGCCAAAGGGATTTGTCTCTAGTGGAAGAGCAAATCAGGTATGCAAGCTGAATAGATTCATTTATGGATTAAAATAAGCATCGATAAGCTAGAACATCCATTTTGATGAGACAGTCAAATCATTTGGATTTATCAAAAATGTGGATGGACCTTGTGTGTATAAGAAGACCAATGAGAGTACTATTATCTTCTTGATCTTGTATGTAGATGACATACTGCTCATTGAGAATGATATCCCGATATTGCAATCGATTAAGATATGGCTATCACAAAAGTTTTTCATGAAAGATTTGGGTGAAGCATCCTATATACTTGATATAAAAATCTATAGGGATAGATCAAAAAGAATACTCAGCTTGTCTCAATCTAGGTACATAAATCTTGTGTTGAAGAGGTTCAATATAGAGGGAAGTAAAAGAGGTTACTTGCCCATAGGTTATGGCATACAACTCTCTAAGAAGATGTCTCCTAAGACACTTGAAAAGAGAAATAGAATGAGTTCTACTCCTTATGCTTCGACTGTAGGATCAATAATGTATGCTATGTTATGTACCAGACCTGATATGGTTTATGTCTTAGGCATTGTAAGTAGATTTTAGACTAATCCTGAGGAGGATCATTGGAAAGCTGTGAAAAACATACTAAAGTACTTGAGAAGGACTTAAGATATTTTTCTTATATATGGTGGATCTGATTTAAAACTGAAAAATTATAATGATTCTAGTTTTCAATCTGATCCAGATGATAGTAAATTCATATTTGGATATGTGTTCACCTTGTATGGTGGTGTAGCAAGTTAGAAGAGTTTCAAACAGTAAACTGTTACTGACTCAATCATTGAGGCTGAGTATATTGCTGCTAGTGAGGCCGCTAAGAAGGCCATTTGGATGAAAAAATTTATCTCAAAATTGGGTATGGTTCCAGGGATTGAACAACCAGTGCCTCTTTATTGCGATAATACTGGGGTAGTTGCTTAAGCCAAAGAATTAAGATCTCATCATAAATCCAAGCACATCCTAAGATGATTTCACCTCATTCGGCAGATAGTCGAAAGATATGATGTGATTGTAGAGTGAGTTGATACCAAGAACAATATAGTGGATCCGTTCACTAAGGTCTTGTCAATGCAGCAGTTTGACCACTACTTTGATAGCATGGGCATCAAGTATAGGGACGATTGGCTTTAGTGCAAGTAAGAGATTGAAAGAATAATGTCCTACAAGTCAATTGTATATAGGATGCGATAGGGTGTTTTTCATTATTTGACTTTCAGAATCATATAATTAATATTAATATTATTAATAAAATAGATATTTTTGATTCATTATATGCTGTATCTTATTATTTTTAAGATTATAATGAACCCCATAGGTCTGGATAATAATTTTAGGGTCGTGATGAGATCATGCAAGTGAGACCTAAAACCTTGATAGCCATAACCTAAAGTATTTTCAGTCATTGACTCATTGAGTTAGAGATCAATGATACCAGTAAGACTAGCATGTCCTATTTATGCTCAGAGATGAGGGTGGTTGATGTCACAACTACTTGTATGGTGACACTAATACAAGGATATGGATACTTATGAGAGAATAAGTTCACTGAATAGATCTATGTGAGAATATCTGATAGAGTCTAATTTACATGTCAGCTGATAGTTCTCTAGTGGGAGTTGTGTAAGTGATCTTTTGACCTGAGATCGCTGTGGTACCTTATGTATATGAATCCATAGTTTGGTTCACTTTCTAACTTGATTCTCTAATCCTTGTGTGAGGTGTTCTGAATATGGTGAAATATGCATAGAGGTTGTGAGTGATCAATAAGGGATCAGTCACTCCTAATAAGGAGAGCGAATGTCCTACATGATCTCATAGGTCGATGATTTTGAAAGTCATTAGTCAAAGTAAGATGATAATTAGAAAGAGATTTTTAATGTATCATCAACTCAATTATTATCTTTTGATTGAGATATATATAGATAAGCAATTAGATTTGATATGTTTTCATATCCACATCTCATCTGGGATGTTGTTTGACTGAAAGATTGAATTACACAGTAACTTGCTATTGAAAGATATTTTGATAATTTTTTATCAAAATTTTAAATATTTTAGATAGTCATGATATGTTGCTAGATGTTAATTTTGACTTGTGAACTCATCAGAATTAAAAAAATTAATTTAAAAATTAATTAGAAAGAGTCCTAGTTGATTGGGACTCTTGAGCTGACCTAATCTGATCGGATTAGGGTTATGTCAAGAGTCTGTATCAACTACTGGCTAGATTTGGATCTCAATAGGTCACACATTTTGAGATTTAATTTTAATTTAATTTAATTAAGATTTAATATAAATTTTAAGAGTTAATTTGATATGCTAGCATATTGTATTAACCCAAGTTTCTAAATTGGTTCAGTTCAAAGTGTTTGAGCTAAACTAGACCAGTTGTCTTTGACCTAATGAGATTAGATCTAATTTAACTGGGTTCTTATCTAACTTAGAATAGTTTCAAGTGTGGAAGGATTCCTCTATGCCCACCAGATCTCACACCAAAATAATATTGCCGCCCCCTCTTAATTAGCATTGGAAGGTGAAGAGTTCTTCTTAATGAAGGCTCTTATCTTATCTTATCACTTTGTTTTCTCATCCAGAACCTTTATGTTTTCATGCCAATTTAATATGAAAAATTTATGAGGCATAGAAAAGGAAGAGTCCTTTTGTGTGAAGACTCTTCTGTATCAAAATAAATCATGATGATTTATTTCACCATGTGAGAAGGTGGAGCGCCAAAAATTGGTGCCTCTTGGTCCTTCCTCACGTCCCTTCTTCACCTATTATATGGGGCGACCCATATGAGCCAGGTGCTAGATTTTGGATGAAAATTAGAGCTAAGTGGTGTATAAAAGAAAAAAAAATTGAAAAAAAATTAAAAAAAAGATAAAAAAAAATTGAGAGGCAAAAGTTGTAAGAAGAGTGGTGAGAGAATTAGCAAGTGTTGCTAGTTTGCCCTAGGATTTCATTTTTCCATGTGTTAGAGCTCAAAATCAAATTCTAGATTGTGAGACTTCTGAAGCGTATCTTCTTGAAATAATTTTGGTGATAAAATTGAAGGTGACTGAGCTTTGGTGTGATCATACTTTGAGTTCAAAGTCGATAGTATTTTTGAGAAGGCTAGGCTGCTGCAGCACACCGATTAGGAAGAATTTTGGCCAACTTTCATGTGGATCACCATTGGAGGACTTTTACTTTGGAGTCTCATAGAGATCACCATCGTGTCATATTACTTTTTGATGAAAGTATAAGATTTTATCTCTTTGCATGCTTATTTTTGTTTTGATCAATATCGACAAGATAATTATAGGGTTTGGATTTTAGTTTGATAGTTTTAATTGTTAAAGCTATTGATATATTTATTTTTAAAAAAATTTAAAATTAGACTTTTACTGTGTGATCGAAACCCAACACAATCTTGACTATAGACCCCTGGATGATCTCTCCTCTAATACACCATACAACACCTCATCCGCCAGACAAGCCCTAATCATGGCACATTCTCTTTTCTCCAAAGATATCCACTGCTTATTAGTCATCTCCTCTGGCCTATCCTCCAAGGCTAAATCTAATCCCATCTAAACCAATAGATCCTCCATCCTAACTTTCTACATGGTGAAACTCTCCTTTCCATCAAACTTCTCAAATCCAACCTTCAACCCACTGGTTTTCATGATCCAATCAAATCACAAACAGCATAATAGGTAGATATGAAAAATACCTGACTTTGGAGGGTGGACAGCAACCCCCAGATCTCTTTTTATAAATATCTAAAAAAATCTTTAGAGTAGACCAACCAAAATCATATAAGGAGAAAATTCAGGTTGGTCCACTCTAGTAGTTTTCTGGATTCTTATAAATATGAGCCTAAAATAGTTTGATTTTGTTTGTCTTGATTAACAAATTTCATGGGATTTGGACTCAGACATAAATAGAATAAATTCAGATTGATAGATTTTCTGATGTATCTTGTATCTGGTCCAATCCATATTTGATCTGATCGAATCTCATTATCACTTCTACTTGACCATTGGTTGGGCCAAATGGATCAATGGTGCAAGTAACTTGTGGAAACACGTCTTGGAAGGAGAGAATAAAGATATTGTTGTTGAAAACTGATCCTCTGTTGATCTAAAATTTTCTATTGCAGAATCCTCTTTCTCCTCGCTCAACTGGCTCTGATATCAATTGTTAGTAATCTGGTACTACTCCAATACTAGCCGTGGACTAACCTCTTGTATGAGAACCTGGGTGTTAATTCGGCAAACCGAAAAAGAGACAAAGAAAAGCGTGGTTGCTGAAAAATCTGCAGGCGTGCATATTTCTGCACAACAGCCTCTTCGAAACATCTTCTCCTAATCCTCCTAGAATTAGATTAGAACGAAATTAAAATAATAGAGGCATGATTAACCTGAAAACCTATTATTTTAATATCTAAAATTTTTGAAGATTAGGCATGAGGAACCAGCTCTAAGAAGATGAGGTGTTCAGAATCCTTGTGTAGTAGATTTCTGGGAGTAGCAACCACTTGATAGGATTTCTTCTCCAACCAAAATCCTTTCTCTTTCAGATCTGAAACTCTCCTTTTCAGATCTGGAAGCACCCTTGATGAAGCCTCTAACCATCAGAGAAAAGGGGCATGAAACTTCTCTTGGACAGCAGCAAGAAGGGAGCAAAGGCAACGGCAAGCACTAGGGGGCACTAGAAACCCTAGCACCTCCTTTCTTTTCTATTTTGGTGTGGCGGCCAAGAAACTCTAGGGTTTCTTACTACTAGTGGTATGGAGAAGATAGAGAGAGAGAGAGAAGGAGAGAGAAAGTTGAGGGAGAAAAGAATCTTCTATTGATTTTCTCAATCAAACCCACATACAATGTATCTTATATATAATATCAATATGACCAGACCCAAAAACTCCCATGGCTAACTCAATGAGATTGAGCTCACCCCAAACCTATATACACCCATAACTTGACTTAATCTCATATCTTTGGACTCAAACCTAGCTTAATACAAGTTAGCCCCCCAAGGTCCAAAGCCCCTGGACCTCAAGACTGTGAAGGTTGATAGCCTTTCACCCTAGGACCCAGACTAGCCCTAGATCCTTTGAGCCAACTCTATGGCTCAACTCTTGACCTCCTAAGGTTTGGGAGCATCACACTAACTCCTACATTCTGCAGCTTTCTGAAAACTAGTCGTAGAGTTGTCAGGAGCTAATGAGTTGACTTATCCAATCCTTGAGTCAACTCAAGTTCCTCATGAGTCGGCTCATGGTCTTCTTAAGCTGGCTCAAGCAGTCAGGTTAGAAATAGCTTCTCTATCTTTTCTATATCGGTGCCAGTCTACATGCCTATGTTGACTCATCCTATGTCTGAGTCAACTTAAGATCTGTGCCAAATGCTAAATGCATGCTAGAGTCGACTCAACATCCTTTTAAGTCGGCTCAAGGCCCTATTTTCTTGAAAAATATTTGGCTTGACCTTTTTAAGTCTTTCTTCTTTGAATCTTTCATTCAAGATCATTAAGCTTCATTGAGATAGGATCCTAGCTTCCTAAAACTTCTCTTCAAATACTTAAATAAATTATAGGTACCAAATATACTCAAAGATTTTGTTATTCATCAAAATCAAATCTAGGGTCAACAATCTTCTTCTTTTTGATAATGAGAAAACTTTTGAGTGTGTACATAATATTTTTAATTTGTAAAATAAGAAAATAAGTACATTACCAATAGTGTTTGCAATAATGATTTGGCATCTCAAAGAGAATTAAGAGTTAAAATTCATTTTACTAGGTTAAAGTCTTATGAATTCAGATGATGCTTGAGATTAGAATTTCTCTTTTTTTTTGAATGTCAATAATCATTTCATACATGAGAATCTCCTCCTATTTATTTGTTTAAAGTAGTTTTAGGCATATTGACTGTGTATCATCTTATGCTTTATGTGTGCCATTTTGTGTGCCATTTTGCATTAGTTGCCACTTTATGCCACTTTATGCAATTTTGCATTAGTTAAGTGCTTTATGTGCCATTTAACCATTTAAGTACTTTATGTATCTTTATGTGCCAATTTTGCCTTTAATGTGTCAATTTGCCATTTAAATGTATACATGTTCTCCCCCTTTTTGTCATCATCAAATAATAAATCAGTAAATAACATAGATAAAAGATAAAAGTTATCATTCATTGATATATAAAGGAAATACAATATTCATTAAGCATGTGCTATATACAAAAGTGAATTAAGTACAATACAATACCCACTAAGACAAACATACATATAAACTAAATGACCAAACACAAACTAGATACTAAGATGCTAAGTTAATATCTAGGACATAGGCAAAACAAATCCTGGAACATAAGTTAGGTCTGATCCTCATCGGATGAGACCTTAAGAGTGGAGGTTCTGGTCCTAGTGATAGGAAGATCAGATCTCCTACTTCTAGTACAAGTGGAGGGACCTCCTATAGCTACTCTAGAGTATGTCCTAAGAGGTCTAGAAGATGACTAAGTAGAAGTCTGGATGGGTGCACTTTGGGCTGGCTACGAAGCAGGTGGTAGGACAAGATCAAAAGTGATATATGCTACTACCTCTGCTACTGTTGATGTCGCTGCTGCTGCTGCTACTGAGCCAGGTGGAGCATATGTCTTTAGTAGATCCACAAGCTACCCCATCGAAACCAGAAGTGAAGAAGTAAAATCTTGAGGGATGTATCTCGGCTCTCCATAATGTCCATCTTCTGAGCCAAACTGCTCACCTCAGATGAAAGTTTCTCAAGCTGTGCCTTAATGCGATCCATTTGAGATCGAAGTCCATCCAACACAATCTATCCCAACCTCGCCATCTGGTCATTGTCCAACTATGCACGGGCAGACTGAGAAGATTGATCTCTCATTGGATGGGTAGGAGGAGTCCTGTAAGGATCATCAGGCTATGGTGGAGGAGCATCAGAATTATGAATAGACTGGTAACTCGATCCTCTAACATCCATAGGTTGCTGCTGCTCTTGTCCAGACATGTGTCGACCCCAACTCTAACCAATCTTGCGGTACCCTATGCGAATGACGATCTACTCATCATATGTGTCGGTGTGGCATAGATCCACAGATAGCTCCCCCTCAAGATCAATACCAACCTTCCAAAAAATTAAAGTCAAGGCCATGCTATAAGCTAGGCATGCCCTGACTCTCCCTACTCTGTCTCGCATCTAAGTGAATATCAATAGTGGGAGGTTTAGAGGCTATCTCTAGACAATACAATCCATGATCTCTAACACTTGCTCGGGGACAAGATCAAATTATCTGATCTTAGGGAAGATGATCCTAGCTACTGTGTGACTAAGGACCCTCATTTCCACACATAGACAATTGGCTTGAAGCTCAAAAATGTTCTCCTCAACTTTCCCTCCCATAATCGACCTCAAGGCCTAATCTTTGTCGAAAGGTTGTTGAGGTGCAACTCCTTCAACTAGTAGCCTTCAAATTTGCCCTAACCTCTCAGCAATAAGAAGAAAGGTGACTCCTTTAATCATGCAGCCAATGTCATTGTCTCCTTGTGCCATGGATCAATAGAACTTGCATACCAATCGTGGATAGGTGGGTTGATTCAAAGAGAAGAACTACCCCCAACCTTGTATACAGATCCATTTTCCAATCCGAAACCTCTCTCCATCAAAAAAATGAAAGTCTACATTCTGTCCGATTGTAACTTACTGATCAAGAAGGGATGCAATGAAGGGAGAAAGATGAATGGGAGAGCAATGAGGAGCAATAGTACCTTCTTAATAATCAAAGTCACTATCTCTTAAAAATTCATGCTCTGCTTGGGATAGTCTCTGCTTGACAGCCAATCGCTTTCTTCGCAACCCCATTGCACACCACGAGGACAAATTCAAGAGAGATTTGGAGAGAAAAGGATAGATGGGTGTCAACTGGGGTCCCCACGACCTTAGAGAATGTTTTTAGGTTAAACAATAAAAGAATGAAGTGAAAAAGGAAAGAAGGGGCTCAGGTTTAAAAACTGCATTTTTGATCATGAGTCGACACTGTAAACCCTTGAGTCGACTCAAGCATGAGTTGACTAAGACTAAACCATGAGTCAATCAAGCCCAAGCAGAATGAGAAACTAATTTTTCAAGGGAGGTTCAGAGACAAAAATTTAAGGAGATTAGAGTGGATAAAAATTAAATAAGAGGGATTAATGAATTTGATGTATTTATGAGTTTTGAGAAAATTTAAGCAAAGGAGTCACAAACACCTAGTTCCCTTCTAATCATGCTAAACCTATCTTCACTAAAAGGTTTGGTGAAAATGTTTGCCAATTATTTATTAGTACAAACAAATTCTAGCAATACATTACCATTTTGAACATGATCTCTTATGCAGTGGTGTCTTATTCCAATATGTTTAGTTCTCGAATATTGAATAAGATTTTTAGTTAAATTGATTGCACTTATATTATCACATCTTATGGATATCTTATTTAATTTGATTCAATAGTCTTCTAGTTGTTGCTTAATCCATAAGGTTTGAGCACAATAACTTTCGATTGTGACATATTTCATTTCTATCATGGATAATGTTACTGTATTTTATTTCTTGCCAAACTAAGAGATTAAATTATCACTTGAAAATTGACATGTTCCACTAGTATTTTTTTTATCAAATTTGCAACCAACAAAATCAGCATTAGAATATGCAATTAAATCAATTGAAGAGTTCTTTGGATACCACAAACCAATAGTATATGTTTTTCATTAAATATCTAATAATTCTTTTAACAGCTAGTAGATGTGATTCTTTAGGATTTGTTTGATATTTAGCATACATACATATACTAAACATTATATCAGATCTACTAATAGTAAGGTAGAGTAAGGATCCAATAATATCTCTATAGAGTTTGTGATCGATACTTTTACCATTCTCATGTTTGCTATATTTGCATGAAGAGCTCATCGGTGTACCAAGAGATTTAGCGGTCTCCATCCTATATTTTTTGATTATTTCTTTGATATACTTGCTTTGATTGATGATTTTTTTTTTTGATTTGTTTGATTTAGAGTCTGAGGAAGAAGTTTAGTTTTTCTATCAAGCTGATCTTGAACTCCTCCTGCATTAGCTTAGAAAATTCTTGACAAAGAGATTCGTCAGTAGCACTGAATATGATGTTATCTACATAAATTTGCACAACTAGCAAGTCATCATTTCTTTTCTTTAGAAATAGTGTTGTGTTTGCACTGCTTTTTGTAAAGCCATTTTCAGTTAAAAATTTATTTAATCTTTCATACCAAGCATGGGGTGCTTGTTTCAAACCATATAAGGCTTTGTACAATTTAAAAACATGGTTTGAAAAATTATGATATTCAAAATCAGGTGGTTGTTCAATATAAACTTCTTCTAAAATAAATTCATTCAAAAATAATATCCATTTGATATAATTTAAAATTCACAAAGTATGCAAAGGCAAGTAACAATCTAATAGCTTCTAATCTAGCAATAGGAGCATGGATTTCATCAAAATCAATATCTTCTTTCTAATTATAATCTTTAGCTACTAGTGTTGTTTTATTTCTTATACTACATCATTTTCATCTAACTTATTTTTGAATAGCCACTTAGTTTCTATTATTGGGTGATCATTAGGTCTATCAACAAGTATCCATACTTTATTTCTTTCAAACTGATTTAATTCTTCTTGCATAACAATTATCCAATTAAGATCATTTTTAGCTTCTTCAATGGTTTTAGGTTGTATATGAGATACAAATGCTGTGTAGTTATTAACATTTCTTAAGGATGCATGAGTTCTTATCCCTTGCGATGGATCACCAATAATTTGATCTTTAGGATGACTATATGCATGCCTCCATTCCTTAGGTAGGCTTTCAATTTGAGTACACTTATAGTTTTCATCTTTTCTTTCAACCTCCCTTTCTTTTCAGTCATTTTGAGTTGTTGACTCTTTGAGGGTTAGCTTCTCCATATTATTATCAATTAAACCCGCATCATCATCAGCAATATCTTTTTTTCTAGATGATAGGTCATTAGTTTCATCAAATACTATATGTCTAGACTCTTTAACAACCAATGTGCGTTTGTTGAAGACTCTATACGCTTTACTAGATGTGAAATAATCTAGAAAAATATCTTTATCTGATTTTGCATCAAATTTACCTAAATTATCCTTACCATTATTTAGAATAAAATATTTACAACCAAAAATATGAATGTAACTAATATTTGATTTTTTTATTTTTTCAAAATTCATAAGAAGTTTTCTTTAAAATAGGTCTAATTAAGACTCTATTTAAAACATAACATGCTATATTAATTGATTCAATCCAAAAATATTTTGGAAGATTATTTTCACATAATATGGTACGGGCCATTCTTCTAGAGTTCTATTTTTTCTTTCAATAATCCCATTTTGTTGAGGTATTCTAAAAGTAAAAAAATTATGATTAATTTCTTTTTCATTACAAAAATTTTCAAAATATTGATTTTCAAATTCGATTCCATGATCACTTCTTATGCAAATAATTGTTAGGTTCTTTTCATTTGATACTTTCTTAAAAAAATTGGTGAATACAAAAAAAGCTTCATCTTTTTGTGCCAAAAATAAAATCCAAGTGAATCTAAAAAAATCATCTACAATCATAAATTCATATTTCTTATCACCTAAGCTTGTGATCCTAGTTTGTTCGAATAAGTCCATATGAAGTAGACTAAGATGCTTAGAAGTTGAAATCATATTTTTAGATTTGAAAGAACTTCTAGTTTGTTTTTCAAATTGACATGCATCATAAATTTTATTTTTTTCAGAGTCAAATTTTGGTAAACCTTTCACAAGAGCTCTTTTAATTAGTTTTGAAATTAAATCCATACTAGCATACTCTAATCTATGATGCCACAACTAAGTATTCTCATTGATTTTTGCATTCATTGTAACGAGACATTGGCCATTCTTAGTGGAATGATCATCCAAATCAACTATATAGATATTTTCATGCCTATAGCCAATAAGAATTATACTATTATCAATGGGACTAGTTACTATACATATGAGTGATTCAAAAATTACTTTAAATTCTGTCACAAAGTTGACTTATATTCAATAAATTATGCTTTAAACCATCTACTAAAAATATATTTTCTATAAAAATGGGAGTGATACATATTTTACCACTTCTAATAATGTGCCCTTTGCCATTGTCACCAAAGGTCACCACTCCTGCTTCTTTGGATTCAAGAGTGATAAAGTGCTTTCTATCACTCATCATGTACCTTGAGTGGCCACTATCGAGATATCATTTTTTCTTCTTTCAATTGACTGCAAGACATACTTACAATCACAAATCAAGCAGTGGTTTTAGGTATCCAAGTTATCTTGGGTCTTTTAGGATTAGTAGTCATAGTTCCTTTAGAAACTCACGCTTTCTTAATGTTTTGACCATTTTTCATTTTTTTGAAATTGCAGATATATGATTTGTGTCCAATTTTACCATAGCAAAAATAGATTATGTTTTGATAGATTGATGATGATTCTATTTCAAAAAAATTCTTTAAAAATTTATGTTTCTTTTGAGTTTTAAATGTTGTTTTGTCAAAAATAGTCTTTTGATTGTTAAGTATCATTTGTAGTTTTTTAAAACTTAAGGTGAACTTATCAACCATAGATTTATATTTTTTAATTTCTTTCTTTAGATTTTGATTTTCTATAGAAATAGATTCTTTTTCTTTCAAACTCTTCTCCTTTTCCTTGATCAAGGCTTGATTTGATGACTTGAGATTTTCATTTTCCAAAGTGAGCTTTTTAAGTTCATCAATCAAATCATAAAAGACTTCTTGTAATTCTTCAAATATAAATTCTGTTTGAGTATTAAGTATTACCTCATCCTCTTGAGCCATAAGATAGAGGTTAATCATCTCTTATGCCTTCTCATCTGAACTTGAATATTCACTATCACTCCAAGTGGCCATCATTGTCTTCTTCTTTATTTTCTTGAAGAATTTCTTTAGTAGAGGATAGTCAATCTTGAAATGATATGATTTTTTTCACTTAAAATATATGGGTAGCTCCTTGTCTTTGTCTTTCACTCGATCTTTTTTAGCCTTTCACCCTTAGAGAAGGGTCTTCTCTTAAAGTTTGGCCTCTTTTTCTTCATGAATCGTCTGAATTTTTTAGTTATGAGAGCCAACTTTTCATCTTGATCTCCTTCTTTAGAATCTTCACTATCTTCATCTTCTTCTTTGGCTATAGACTTGAGTGCCATGGTCTTTTTCTTTTTGGCCTTCTCTTCCATGTTTTGCTTCATAATTAACTCATGGGTTATGAGAGAATCAAAAAGTTCTTTAAGGAGAAAGGTATTGAGATCCTTTGCTTCTCGTATGGCTGTCACCTTTGCCTCTCAAGCTCAAAGAAAAGATCTAAGAATTTTTCTTATAAATTTACTATTAGTATATGATTTTTCTAAGCTCTTAAGCTCATTTATAATATCAGTAAATTGTATAAATATTTCAGTAATACTTTCAGTTGGTTTCATTTTGAAAAGCTCATACTTATACACCAATATATTTATTTCAAATTTTTTTACTTGATTGATACCTCATGGGTGACCTCAAGTCTATCCTATCTTTTTTGATTGAAATACAAGTAGAAATTTGATTAAATTCATTTGTATCAAGTGAATAATAAAATAAGTTCATTACTTTAGCATTCAATTAAGCTATTTTTTTATCATTATCATCTCAATTCTTTTTGGATTTTAGGACAACATTGCCATCAATGATGATTGTGGGTGTGTGTGGTCCAATGATTATAATACTTCATAAGTTATAATCAAGTGCTTGAATGGATATATGCATGCGTGCTTTTCAATATGTATAATTTAAACCATTGAATAAAGGAGGTCGGTTAGTGGACTACCCTTCTGCTGGAAAAATATTCAATTGGGTCGTCATCTTAATCTTTTTCTCTAGATCACAAGATACACAAGTAAAAGAGTTTCTGCTTTGATATCACTTGTTGTCCAGAGATACAACCCAAGAGGGAGGGAATGAATTAGATTTTTAAAAACTTTTACTAACTTAAATAAGAATGTCCTGACTTTGAGTGTGTGTGAAGTGAATGTAGTGTATTGATATATGGAAATATAAAAGCTGAAAGTAAATAACTCAAGAGCAAGATCACACATACAAATAAAGAGGTTTATAGTGGTTCAATGTTAATCTCCAACACTTATGTCCACTCCCCAAGCAACCTTTTTGAAAATTTTACTATAATCAATTGATTATAGTAAGATTATTTTCTAAAATCACAATCTGAATCTAGTTGGTTTTGCAGACTCATCAATCAAAACCTATCCCTAGGCTACTTCTAGGCTTGTACAAATCTAATTCAAGGCTTGGATAAGCCTAGCCCCTAAGTTTCAATCCCTATTGAAACTTAAAATATAAATATATAAGTGTAAAAATTTAAATACAAACACAAACTTTTTTAATGAGCTGATGTGTGAATTTGATGCATAAGATGAGAGGTTAGAAGACTTTTGCAATGAATGCTTCCTTCCTTCACTTGAAAATAACTTGATTACACAGTTGATTGAGTAGTTAAAAAACTCTTTAAAGCTCACTTGAAAGGTTGAACAAAAGTTTTGAATGTATTTCCAAGTTTTTTCTTATATATTTTTATTTTCTTGAGTTTTCTTGCTTTAATACCTGAGTCGACTCAAGGTTCATGTTAAATACTAAATGCGTGCCAAAGTCGACTCAATATTTTCTTGAATTAGCTCAAGGCCTTATTTTCTTAAAAAATATTTGGCTTGATCTCTTTAAGTCTTCTTTCTTTGAATCTTTCATTCAAGATCATTGAGCTTTATTGAGATAGGATCCTAACTTTTTGAAACTTCTCTTCAAACACTCAAATAAATTATGAGTACCAAATATACTTAAAGATTTTGTTATTCATTAAAATTAAACCTAGGGTCAATAATAATTGATCACGACTAGTTGAATTCATCTTCTTCAGATTGACTTGGTTAGTCAGGCAATGGCACCTAGTTGATCTTGCACTTGCTCAAGGACATTGTTGATGATGGATTCTAGTTATTTTGAATAGGTTTGAGTGGTTTGCATAATTGAACTTGGAAGGTTTAAAGCGGACAAGGTATGTAACCCTAACATTCCCTACTTATTTTTAAATTACTGATTGCTGATGTTTAGGACTTTGTGAAATATAAAAAGAATATTTGATATTGAAGATCCTATATTTTCTTAAATTGAGAATCAAGCATATGATATTATACAAATCATGTATTGTCATGAAAAGTATGGTTTTCTAGATATTTTAATTTTAACCGCTTATTTATGAACTATGAACTCCATATTTATGATAATCTATATAGTTATTATGAAAATACTGATTTAATGACTGTTTCACTTTATAGATAATGAATTCTATAAAGTCATTAAATGTCTTTCAACTTATTTATTTATGATGTAAGAATACATATTTAAAAAAAATATATTTAAGAAATATGAATATGGGCTCTCGGACAGCTACGTACGGTCCTGCCAGTGGATTATAGTAATTGGCATACGACTTTCGTCAACAGGTTATAGTAGCTCGACGTACGGTGCTCATCAGTAGGTTATAGTAGCTCAGTGTATGGCCCTCACTAGTGGGTTATAGTAGGTGGCATGGTTTGATTATGGCCTTGTCATGGATATAAGGTGATCTTAGCATTTAATTTGAGAGAATTATTAAGAATTATGATGTGATGAAATAATAAATAATTTATGACTTATTTATAAAGTTAGCCTAATTTATGAATTTATTTATGCTATACATCCAAAATCATGTTTATATAAATTTTATGATTTATGCATATGCAAGAGTATAATTGATTTATAATTATACTGTTGTTATAAAAAGTTTTGCTTTCTAATGATTATCATATGCTCTAAATAATTTGTTGATGCATGTATAAACTTATGTTTGATTCAATAAGAAAATATATATTTTACTTACTGAGTTGGTGTAACTCATACATCTTTATTCTTGATTTTTTTTTATGGAGGAGTAAAGTTAGGAATGACAGATGATACAGGCTTGGAGGTTTGCACTAGTAGATTTGAAAATTTTGTAATTAAAATTAGTTTATTGGATGATTATGGAGTTGTAGTCAATTATTTTATAAATTTTGAGATATATATTTTGATATTTAAACTTTAGATTTAGATACTCTGAATCGGTCTTGGTTTAATTAGTTAATGAATAATTGAAATTGAACTTTATTATTATATTTTATTTGATGGGTATGATTATTAGATTCATGTTATCGTGGGCGGTATCCTACAGTAGCATGGCATGTTATATCCAGGATTTGGGATGTGACACAAAATATTAGTCTTATGAAAGAATCCCATATTCAAAATCATCCTTTTTTAACCACTAAATTCTAGACTTTTGTTTCCATAAAATCTTCTGTTATTACAACACTCTCTAATTCCTTTGAAGCTTTCTTAACAACATAACAATCCTAGCCAGCGACAACTCACCCAAATGGATATTCTCCTCTTGTAATTTAGAAATTTCCCTTTCAAGATTAATTACTTTCTTGAAGAGATTGCCCACCAACTCCTTTTTCCAATCAGACAATACCCTCCTTATGGCCTTTAACAAACGAGCCTCTCTATTAGCTAGTGAAATATGATCATACCCTTGCCAGGCCCTCGTAATCACCTATCTCACCTATGTTATACCATCACAATTGAGCCAAATTTTTTCAAATTGAAAGGAAGCAGTTTTCCTTATAAAGCTAGATGAGACGTGCACTAATATTGTAAAAGCTACACCAGAATAACCCAAGTCAATGAGTCCATTATCCATGATCAGTCTTGAAAATCCTTTATGTCCCTACTCAAATAAAAGTCCTTACTTTATTCTATGATGCACTGGCAATAACATTAAAATCCCCCCACCCCCCAAGTAGAATGAGAGTATGTAGAAAGATAACCATGGTTATCATGCTCGATAGTTCTCTTCTTTGAACAGCATAAGTACTAGCATAAACAACACCAAGAATCCAAATTTGAGAATTAGGTAACGAGAGAATACCAAAAGCAATCTATTTATTAATAGTTATAAAGTCCACCAGTTGGAGAGACTTTTTTCCATACTATGAAAATTCCATCGAAGAGTCCTACTGAGATAATGAAGGAATTCCAACTATTCCAATGATCTGTTGAATATGACCAAGACAATCCATAGACAATCTTGTTTCCAAGATGCAACAAATATTTGGATCATGATTTCTAATAATTTTCTTCAAGTTATTCACAAAAGTTGGCTTAGCCACCCCCTTACAATTCCAAGATAAATTCAACATGATTGGATGAGGATGGTAACATTGTAGACCTCACCTAGACAAGAGCCAAAGGCCCATCCAATGCAAAACCAGCTGTAGTCTCGTTGGCCTCCACATGGAAGTGTCCGATCCTGGAGAAAGTGAAGATCCAGAAAGTGTTTACGGCTGATATACTCACAAAGAAAGGCATCCAAGGCCTTAGCCTATGCCCCTTGCATTCGACGCATCAATCACTTAATGGTAGGCTGTGACTTCTCAAAAAAAATAGTCTTCTCTGCTTCAGGAGTTGAGCAATCAATCCCTTCCTTCAGAACTATACAAACTTTGGCATGAGTGGAGAGAAATAGAAATATGATCATGGCAGTAGATTCCTTAACAGTAGTGGGTGTTGGTGTATTTGGAAGGAAAGAAATAAAAGAATCTTTTAGTATGAAAACCTGGCGATGCTCAAGAAGATGGTCTTCCTCTTCACTGAGTGGACGTCGACTTCAAAAGTAGTTCCTTTGCCATTCTTGCGAATGATCTCCATCATTGTCATGCCCCGAACCCAATATCCGGATCGGATACGTGATGGCCGCACATTCCTTAGAGCAAACCCTAAAGAATATGCAAGGCCAAAAGTAATTCATTACAACCTCAACATCCATAATATCTAATTTTAATAATAACTTGTAAAACTTGCATAATTACAATTGAAATTCTTTCAATCCTCTGATCAGATATCATGACACTTTATCTATCATGACACTCTATCTATACATCCACTCACTCGCAAATCTATACCATAGCCAACCATGAGCATCCTATAACTCTGAGAAGAAAAAGAGAAATGGAGGGGTACGAGCTTTACAGTCCAGTAAGAATTCTCATATTACACCGATATAATAATATAATCTGAAAATAAGAATAAGCAATAAAACATAAAATATCATGTTCAATATCTGGAATAATTCAAATATCTATAAATTATCTGTCTTGTCAAAAGAGATACATCATCATATATTAATGGGTGAAATACTTTTGTTCAACAATTGTTTCATGTCGTGTCTTTTATTTCTCTTTTGATTATCATATGATCTTTAACCTTTTTTTTTTTGGCTCTAGACTAACCAAGTCTATACCTCAGTCATCATCCGAATCAATTTTTACTTAAAAGCCTTTCAAGGCTGTCCCAGAATGAGCTCCTGGCCGGCTGTCCTACGTACAAAAGCCCGTGAGAGGCTGTCCCGGGCATAAGCTTCTGACGGGCTGTCTCAGACATGAGCTCCTGGCCAGCTGATCTACCTATAAGCCAGTAGGGGCTGTCCCAGGCATAAGCTCCTGATGGACTATCGGGCATAAGCTCCTGGCAGGCTGTTCCACATGACAAGACTAGTCCAAACCATATCTCTTTTTCATTTAATCATTAGGTATTGATTTCATCGAATCAATTCTGACTTACATTATGATCAATTTAGATATGTCATATCCATATAATCATATCATCAATCTCTGATACATATATATTGACATAACATACTCATGCTCTAAATTAAATAACAGTATCTCAGATAAATTTATCGATCTCAACTTCGACGATGCAAAACCAATGATGCAAGACCAACAGTAAAATAGCATATATATAATGGTAATCATGTACAAGAATTCTTTCCTTTACTGGTGACTGATCCAAGAATAAAAATTATTATTCTTCTTCGATTTATGAATTTTGAAAATAAAATATTTCACTCGATATCTTATGCAAATAATCGTATCTCTTCATGATCCTGATCAAATATAAAAATCATATATAGAGAATTATCGATAATCGATCCTAATAACATAAATCCAGGACCTCTCCTAAGATTAACCAAAATTAGAATTTGTCTAAGTATCGGACCCTCCACTGGTCCACAAGATTTTTAGATAGAAAAAATTCATGAAGAGAGAGAAAATCTTAGAGAGAGAAAGTAGAGAGAGAAAGTGGAGAGAGAATCTTCGTATCCTTCAGATGAGGTAATCATGGTCGAGATCATCAAAGGTCCTATCAGGGTGATTTAATATGAATTAACCATGATTGATGTTATCAATTTCGAATATGGATCGAATCGGGATCTAATCTACTGCATAAATTTTGGAGCAATCTCTGATCATCATATTTTTATTTCAAATTTATTCTAGAGTCTGTGATACAATCAGAGAGGGAGAAAAAGACTCTAGAGAGACAAAATCTATATAAAGAGAGAAAAGATCCAGAGAGAGAAAATAGAGAGAGAATTTAAAGAGAGAAATTGGAGAGAGAAAGATAGAGAGAGGAGAGGAAAAAGAGAGAGAACTCTCTCTTATTTTTCTCTCCTCTTTTTTTTCTTTTCTTTTCTTTCCTTTTCTTTTTCCTTTCTTTTCCCCCTTTTTTTTTCTTTCTTTTTCTTTTCGTTCTTCTTCTTCTTCTTTTCTTTTCTTCTTTCTCTTCTCGCATAGGATGGACCGAGGGAGGGCTCGGTGGCTCGGCTTCGACAAAAGGCAGCGGCATGGTCGAATGTCCGACAGTGACGGTCGACGACAGTGGGGCAAGGGATGGCCAGCGGCAAGGTTCGGCTGATGAGATTTTTTTTAAAATTTCAAAAAATAGAGGACCCACCCCTTTTTCTTTTGTTTTTCGATCATTGGCCGGTCACTGGCAGCCAAAGCTTTCGGGGAAGAGAGATAGAGGTATGAGAGTCCTATCCTAGGGGTGAGATGCTGCAAATGGCGGCACCGGTGGTCGAAAAAGAGGAGAAAGATTGCTCAATCGAATAGAGCAAAACAGAGGTTCAGCTTTTCATGAATTTTTCGATGAGCTCGACGACCGACGAGGGTGCACTGTGCCATAAAAAGGAGGGGAAGAAAGAGGAGAAAGAGGAGAAGGGCTTACCTCCAACTCCGGTGAGGTCTCTGGCGAGTATTTGAGATGAACACGATGAGGACATCCATGGCTTCAATGAAAAAATTTGATAAAAATAAAAGGAGAAATCCGATGCTCGTCGTGGCTAGCAATGGAGAAGGGAAGGGGAATTTTATAGAGGTCTTCTTAGGGTTCCTTGTGGCCGTAGGAGTCGTCCTCCCAATCGGACATGGGGAAGAAGAAGAAGACTCCAACAGGAGTCTTCTTTTAGAATTTTTTTTTTTATATGGCTTTGATGGTTTGGGCTTCTTAGGTTTTGGGCCAAGTCCAAGGCCCAAATAGGTTGGGTGTTACATTCTCCCCCCTTCAAATAATTTCATCCTCGAAATTAAGTTATGTTGTTTGAGATATATTCTAAAAATATATATATACATGCATCATGTTACTCTCACACTTTTAATAATATCTTACATATTATTTATTTCTCATGATCTTGTTATAATAAAATTATTTGAAATCTCAAACTCATCCTTTCTTGTTGATTTCTCAATTTTTTTGAAGAACCGTAACATTTTGGACTAATAACAGAACTATCAAGCTATTAACAATATACTTGAAATGTCTAGAGTTCTTCTTGGTATTATCTACAATAAAATAACTTACTGATAAAAATTATCCAGCTATGATCAGATTAGATCAAGATCTGTAGCATCCTTTCATTATCAATAAAAACCTTCCTTATTTACAACTAATGTATTCCATAATATCTTTTGAATCAAAGGATTAATATTTCTAATCGATTTAAACCACAATGCTTTTGCTGTGCATTCTGATCTTAATTTATCAAATTATATAAGTCTATCAAAGATAAAAATATCCTTATATATTAAATCAATCCAAGATAGATCCAACTTTTAAATTTTTATATAGATCTTAGAGCAAAACTTTAAGTTTCTTTATCTTAACTATCCATTGGATATAGCACATCAAAATTAAATCTTGATCCACTTTCTATTTTTTAAATCATTGTATAAGCTTCATCACTCTTCAAAAATCTAACATATCTAGAATCAATTAGAGTTAACCTTAGATTTACCTTACAATCATTTAGATAATTCTCAAATCAATCTTCATTTTTAAAAGAATTAATTCCAACTTGATGAGCTAGAAGAACTCAAGCCAACATCCTTGTAAGTAGAATCAACTTGATTATTTTTTATAGAGCTCTCTTCATTACAACCCTTAATATTAATCGATAAATCTATACAAAATCTTATCCCTTGTATAAGTCATTCAAAATTTAACACTAGTAAGATATCTTAGTTCAATTCAGAAATTCAAACTTTGACTTAAATAATTAATACACTTCACCATCTTTAACAATCACAAAAAAAATTAAAGAATCTAATCCAAAGATGGTAATATAAATTATTAAAGATTTCATCATAACGTATATATCATACTCTAACAACATCAATTTCTTATTTCATTTAACAATAATATCAAAATACCTTTGATTCACTTAAAAGCAAACTTTTGACTTGAAATTCAATGCAATATGAAAGATCAAGAAATCATATTCAGAATATAATATTTTGAGTAACCAAAGATTTCACCAAGATGTGTATCTCATATTTTTATAATAAAATCTAAGCATATTTTTCATCTAAAATTGAGTTTCATATATGACCTCTTATAGGTTTAACGCTCGAAAATATTTCTTTCTCATATGATATAATTTTTTTTTCTTAGACCATACCCTAATTAACTTCCTTTTGATAAATCCAAAATTTATAATACTCAGACAATTATCATTGAAATTAGAAAAGTTATCATGATCTTCACCCATATAAGTTTTACATTCAAAAATCATCAAGTATATTCAATGCAACACATCAATATCTCCCTCTTCATTCCAAAGTCAACACTTCTCATACTCAGGTTAACCCTACTAATTGAAATCTAAGATATAACTCGTCAATTTTATTATAGACATCATATACCACTTATGCATAAATTTCATCATAATATCTATTGATTCAAAATTTAAATACTGAATCTTTTCTTTTATGTCCATCATATTTCTTATGATCATAATCTAAGTTTAAATATCATTAAAGTCATAATTTTAAATAATTATAATTTTAAGCTCAAATACCACTTAAGTCATATTCTCTAGTGATCATAATCTAAACTCTAATATCATTCTATTACATCCTTAATGATCATAACCTTAAACTCTGATATTATCTATCATATTTCATTGATTATAATCCTAAAGTTTTGATATCACTTATGTCACAATGTCTAGTGACCTTAAATCTAAGCTCTGGTACTATTCTGTCATATCCTAATCACTTGTATCATAGTCTCCAAATGAACGTAACCTAAGCTCTAAGCTCAGATACCACTCTGTCACATCCTGTTAATCTTACATGAAGTTTTGATATCACTTCATAATTTTTAATGATCTTAAACCTAAGCTCTGATATCATTCTGTCACATCCTAATCACTTATATCATAATCTTCAATAATCATAATCTAAGCTCTGATACCATTCTGTAATATTCTAATTACTTATATCATAATCCCTAATGATCATAACCTATGCTCTGATACCATTCTATCACGCTCTGAACCCAACACCCAGGTCAGATACATGATGGCCGCACCCTCTTTAGAGCAAGCTCTAAAGAATATGCAAGGCCAAAAGTAATTCATTACAATCTCAACATCCATAATATCTAATTTTAATAATAACTTGTAAAACTTGCATAATTATAATTAAATTTTTTTTAATCCTCTGATCAGATATCATGACACTCTATCTATGCATCCGCTCACTCACAAATCTATACCATAGCTAACTATGAGCATCCTATAACTCTGAGAAGAAAAAGAGAAATGGAGGGGTGTGAACTTTACAATCCAGTAAGAATTTCCATATCACACCGATATAATAATATAATCTGAAAATAAGAATAAGCAATAAAACATAAAATTTTATGTTCAATATCCAGAATAATTCAAATATCTATAAATTATCTGTCTTGTCAAAAGAGATGCATCATCATATATTAATGGGTGAAATACTTTTGTTCAATAATTGTTTCATGTCTTGTCTTTCATTTCTCTTTTGATTATCATATGATCTTTAACCTTTTTCTTTTTGGCTCTGGACTAACCAAGTCTATGCCTCAGTCATCATCCGAATCAATTTTCACTTAAAAGCCTTTCAAGGCTATCCCAGGATGAGCTCCTGACCGGCTATCCCCCGTACGAAAGCCCATAAGAGGCTGTCCCAGACATAAGCTCCTGACGGACTATCCCAAGCATGAGCTCCTGGCCGGCTGATTCACCTATAAGCCAGTAAGAATTATTCTAGGCATAAGCTCCTGACGAGCTGTCCCAGGTATAAGCTCCTGGTAGGCTGTTTCACATGACAAGGCTAGTCCAAACCATATCTCTTTTTTATTTAATCATTAGGTGTTGATTTCATCAAATCAATTCTGACTTATAATTATGATCAATTTAGATATGTCATATCCATATAATCATGTCATCAATCTCTGATACATATATATTGATATAACATACTCATGCTCAAAATTAAATAACAGTATCTCAGATAAATTCATCGATCTCAAATCGACGATGCAAAACCAATGATGCAAGACCAACAGTAAAATAGCATATATATAATGATGATCATGTACATGGATTCTTACCTTTACTGATGACTGATCCAAGCATAGAAATCAATATTCTTCTTCGATTTATGAATTTTGAAAATAAGATATTTCACTCGACATCTTATGCAAACAATCGTATCTCTTCATGATCCTGATCAAATATAAAAATCTTATATAGAGAAATTATTGATAATCGATCCTAATAACATAAATCTAGGACCTCTCCTAGAATTAACCAAAATTGAGATTTGTCTAAGTATTTGGACCCTCCACTGGTCCACAAGATTTTTAGAGAGAGAAAATCTATGAAGAGAGAGAATCTTAGAGAGAGAAAGTAGAGAGAAAGTGGAGAGAAAATCTTCGTATCCTTCAAATGAGGCAATCATAGTCGAGATCATCAGAGGTCCTATCAAGATGACTTAATATGAATTAACTTTGATTGATGTTATCAATTTCAAATATGGATCGAACCGGGATCTAATCTATTATATGAATTTCGAAGCAATCTCTGGTCATTATATTTTTATCTCAAGTTTATCCTAGAGTCCGTGATGCAATCAGAGACAGAGAGAAAGACTCTAGAGAAACAAAATCTATATAAAGAGAGAAAAGATCTAGAGAGAGAATTTAGAGAGAGAAATTGGAGAGAGAAAAGTAGAGAGAGGAGAAAAAAAAGAGAGAGAACTCTTTCTTATTTTTCTTCCCTCTTTTTTCTTTTCTTTTCTTTTCTTTTCTTTCCTTTTCTTTTTCCTTTCTTTTCCCCCTTTTTTTTTTCCTTCTTTTTCTTTTCTTTTCTTCCTTCTACTTCTTTTCTTTTCTTCTTTCTCTTCTTGGCTGAACATAGGATGGACCAAGGGAGGGCTCTGTGGCTCGGCTTCGACGAAGGGTGGCGGCATGGTCGGATGTCCGACAATGGCGGTCGACGGTGGTGGGGCAAGGGATGGCCGGTGGCAAGGTTCGGCCGGTGAGATTTTTTTTTTTTAAATTTTGAAAAATAGGGGACCCACCCCTTTTTCTTTTGTTTTTCGGTCATTGGCCGGTCACCGATAGCTAAAGCTTTCGAGAAAGAGGGATAGAGGTATGAGGGTCCTATCCTAGGGGTGAGACGTTGCAAATGACGGCGCCGGTGGCCGAAAAAGAGGAGGAAGATTGTTTGGTCGAACAGAGCAAAACAGAGGTTCAGTTTTTCATAAATTTTTTGATGAGCTCGACGGCCGGCGAGGGTGGACCGTGCCATGGAAAGGAGGGGAAGGAAGAGGGGAAAGAGGAGAAGGGCTTACCTCCGACTCGGTGAGGTCTCCGACGAGTATTTGAGATGAATATGATAAGGACATCCATGGCTTCAACGAAAAAATTCAAGAAAAATAAAAGGAGAAATCCGGTGCTCGTCGTAGCTAGCCATGGAGAAGGGAAGGGGGATTTTATAGAGGTCTTCCTAGGGTTCCTTGTGGCCCTAGGAGTCCTCCTCCCAATTGGATGCGGGGAAGAAGAAGAAGACTCCAACAGGAGTCTTCTTCCAGAATTTTTTTTTTTCTTTTTTATATGGCTTTGATGGTTTGGGCATCTCAAGTTTTGGGCCAAGTCCAAGGCCCAAATGGGCCGGGTGTTACAATCATCGACTTCATTTTACAGGCCATTGAGACCACAGTAGTTGGAGCAGCATATCCAGTTGGAGTTGCTACGGATGTGTGGACCAAAGTATAAATATTGGCTGCCGAACATAGAGAAGACCACTTTCTTCCACCCAGATTGGTTGAGACACTGTGCAAGAGGAGGAATGAATCTTGTGTAGGTTCAATCAATCTGCCTCCCTGCTTCGTGACTGATCATCGACATCCTGTTGTTCTATGGTCATCACCTTTTCCTCCCAACTTCAGCTTCAATCGAAATACTGATATTGTGGCATCCGGCCAATGCTCGTACAGCTCTCAAAGTCTCCCAATGTCGAGCCTTGTAGAAGAACTTCACCTACAAAGCCATGCTCTGGGATCGGGTTTACAGTCTCCCTTTCTGCCTCCTTCTTAGTCACATCCTTGTTATGAGTAGTTCCATTTTGTTGGGCTTATTCATCTCGTACCAACATGTGGGAGACTCCCCTATGCTCACTGTGGCCATGCCTTCAGCTTAGCCACCAAAAACTCTGCATGTTTGGATGGAAAGTTCCTGTATGTAACCTATCATTATACATATTTACTACTAAAAGAAGGGTGGCCCACAACCTCCATCTTTTAAGTCAAAAAAAAAAAAAAATCATAAGCCACTGCTATATGCTGTTCAACATTGTTTCTTTCCTCTCCTTCTATTGGTACCATCCTAGAAGAGAGGATAGAAGAGAGCAGGTGAATGTGAAGGCGGGGGTCATCAAGAGTTTTTTTGATATCAGACTTTGAAGCAGAAGAGGATTCTTCCATTTTAGAAGATAAGACTTCGCTCCATCACGGCCCACTAAGGCACCGAATCCTTTGAGCACACCAGATGTTCAAGTTTCACCTTGAGTCAGGTGCACTTGAATAGACTTCCAACTAGGATCAGATCTAAAAAGTTGGTTAGACACCATAATCACCTTCAGCTGGTCATGAACATTGGAATCAGCAGAATGTGATTCACCTAATTCTTCAATAATGAGCAACTTATTTTCCAGTTGTGTAGGAGTTCCTTTGTGGGGAGCATTTCCTTTTATCTTTTTTATTTTCATTAAGAGATGGGTAAATCAACAATAAATGTCTACCAGTTAACTACCAATAACTCTATCCTTAATATGGGGTGCAGATCCTCTACGGTACTTAAAAAGTACTATAAGATGCTGTGCATGGTTGGGCATCGTCCATTTTAAGATGGACGGCCAGCGTGCTCATTTGCATATGTTAAAAGAAAAATAAAAAAAAAGAATGTATAAACCCCAAAGATATTTGGATAATTTAGACAGCTATCCATTATATGATGGATGACATGTAACCATGCACAGTACTTTATGGTACTTTTTAAGTACCGCAGAGAATCCTAGTCCCTTAACGTGATATTCAGTCTGTGCTTGAAACCGTGATCTACCTTCCTAACCATTTGCTAATGAGATTTGCATCAGGAAAAAAATCAGATTTAGAAGGTGTGGTTTGCAAACTGGACTTTATGAAAGCTTTTGATAGGATCAACCTAGCTTCATTATCAGATGGTCTCTCGAAGGAACTTCCCCCAAAATGTAAATAGAGATATCAGGGACTGGAACCTCTGTAGACATGGAGTTAGACAAGATGATCCTCTCTCATGTTATCTATTCATTCTGGTAGCTGATCCTCTTTGTAAATTACTCAATGCTGCGTTTTTTAGGGGCATGGGAATCCAGGGATCTGTCGGGGAATAAAAATTTTGCAGTATGGTTTTCTTAAGAGCCACCAAAAGACACTGTGCTGTACTGAAGATGATCCTCTATTCCTTTGAGTTGATCTCTAGATTGTCCAAGAACTTCCACAAAGCTCAATCTCTTCCATTCCATTGGCAGAAGATCAGAAGGTGGTTTAGATTATGCCGGGTGGCTCAATTGCCTGCTTGTCCTAACTCCATTAAAATACCTTGGCCTCCTTTAAGTAGAAGGAAGCCTACAAAAGCTGATTGTTTGATATTGCTGCAAAAAATGGAGAGCTGGCTAGCTTTATGGAAAGGTAAACTACTCTCTTGCGGCAGATGGCTAACTTTGGTAAATGTGATCTTCATGTCTCTGTTTAAACTCCCCTCATCGGTAATCAAAAAGATTGATAGATACCAAAGATCTTTTCCATGGGTGAGTGATGCAAAATCTAATGGGATCTCTTGTAAGGTCAAAACAATTGGAGAACAGTGTGTACAAGGAGAGGAGGGTGGACTGGGTGTGAAAGATGTTGCCCAATCCAATAAGCCATTGCTTGCCAAATTGGGATAGAGATAGCAGAGATCAAGGTACATTGAGGAACCAAATTGAGTTGCTTATCATAGGAGAGTTAAACTCTCTCTGTCTTGAAAACCTAAGTGGTGCCGTTTGGAAAAATGTGGTCAATGTGCTCCCAGCCTTCTAGAATAGAGGGCATTCTTCCATTGGAAATGGGCAAAACACTATATTTTGGAAGGACAGCTGGTTATGTGAAGCCATGCTCCAAGTGGTCTTCCCCTCTCTGTACTCTAAGTCGCAAGAAGAATGGGTTAGCTGCTGATTTCTCTGATGCTAGGAATCTCACTTAGAAGATCAGAGCTCCTTCTTCATCTAACGGAGAGATTTGGGATCAGTTTCAACATCCTTCCTTGCAGCTGGCTTCAGTGTATCTGAACTCCAAGGAGGATTTGGTTTGGAAGCGAGTGTCTCTGCTCTCTACATATATATCAAATCATAATAATACATCGGGTGGACCTCCCTCTCATTATTCATAAAAAAAAAAAAAACTCTAAGTGGAAAGGCAGCAAAAATGGTCGATTCTCTTCACCTTCCCTATATCTTTTCATCAGCACCGGTGGAATTAAGTGCTATTTTGCTAGTTCGCTTGAGAGTATCCATTGTTGTGCCTCTCTGACAATGTGTGATGGGGCAGGACAACTCGGATCGCCCATCTAGTTAGAGTTGATCGGCGACAGCTTGGATTCTGATCACCTACAAAGAAAGTCTACACACACCAGAGAAGGAGATGGGGGATTCTTCAGTGGGGGACCCTCTGATGCTTAAATCAAAGAGTGTCGGAGAGGGAGAATAGTGAACAAAGACAGTGAGAATAGTCTAAATAGTTAGTGTTCAAAGAGCTCTTTTCTTTCTCACTTTTTCTTTTTTTATAGGAGAAGGTTTGTTAGACGGTTAGCAACCACTATAACTAGAGTAGTGGGTTCTTGGTAGGTTGCTAGCGATTGGTTATTGGGCCAGCTATCCATGTGTGGAAGTAGGCTCCATCATAATCAAATGCTAACTCAGCATCATCTATGCTCCAATATCTTTTCATAGCTTCTGAATTATAACATCGCTTGTTGGAAATCCGGGTGGAGATAAGATGAGATTGGTTGAACACTGATGATTCACACCTCATCCAAGAGCCGACCTTATGTGGTTGGTCATCAGATGATGATATCATCACTGCGAAGGACACATGTCCTAGGTTATCTATGTCATGATGTCAGATATCTATCACATCTTTGAAGATCAGACATATCATCAAGTGGATCAAATTTGGCCCAACACTTGCCCCCACTTCCCAGTTCGAAAGCATTTCGTATTGGGAAGTAGATCATAATTTAGATTACAAGGTCGGATGCCATCGTGAGCTCCTCTACCTTTGTGAAGCTTCATTGATGTAAGTGAAGGAGTAGAACATCACTTCGGATCTTCACCGATGTGGCAAGAGTTCTACTTCGACTTAAAGACATTGACGATTAGCATCGGTTTGTTGCCAAAATGGTGCTTTGACTTGGATCTAGGGTTATTAGACACTTTTGGATCCAATTACCATTTAGCACTTGTAACGACATGATTCCCATTGGTGAACCATCGCACTATCATTCTATATTAATTATCGATCGTGGCATATAAGGGGGCATGCCGTTTGATTTCAGAAAACTAACTGGCTTATCCTCTTGCAATAATGTCAGAGCAAGATTTAAAGAGTTGTAATGATTTCAAAAAGAGACAATTTCCAATCTGCGACCTCAACCCACCAAATGATGCTGAGTGGTAATGCCTTAAGCATTGGATGGTGAGAGTCAGAGGATCACAGCCGTTGATATTTCCAAATAAATTCGATCATTTGTTCTTGGCTTCCATCTTTTTGCCATTGCTACTGAAGTTCTTGCTCTCAAAGATTTCTTCCCAGATAGGGTTTCACTGTCTTCCAAATACACTTTCGATAAGAAGTCTTTCGGCTAGTTCATTCTTTCTTCTTCTTCTTCTTCTTCTTCTTCTTCTTTTAAGTTTAGGTTCTTTAGCTTCCTTGTAGTTTCATAAATTTCTCATCTTGTTTTCTTGGACATCAAGGCTCCCCGTAGGTATAGTGAAACCAATAGTTCTGACCCTACTAGTTTCTCATCTTCGAAAGGGTCTAGGGTAGCACCAAATAAGGATGATAGGGTCACTATTCCTATAGAGGATTGTGTCGCCTTCTATATGAGGAGGCACTTCTCTCTGATCTTCAATTTTCTCTTCATCCCTTTATTTGTAACATATTAGATTGCTATAGGATTCTTCCCACTCAGATAGCTCCGAATGAGATTCAGTCCTTGATGCCTTCATTTTGATATGTGACGTTATCAAAATTTCTCCTAGGTGTCCGCTCTTTAGGTCCTTATTTTTCTTAAAGAAGCACCCCTATATTAAGGATTGGTGGTACTTCTTCCCCCGTTCGAAGTGTAAAATAGTAGCTAGCCTCCTATATTCCATTTATAGTTAGAAAAATAGGTATTTCTTTGTCTCTTTGGATCGGCCTTGGGTCTTTAGGACCATTCGGGGCAAATCTTGGCTCAAGCCAAACTCTAAGAAGGATCCTCCCAAAGAGGATCTAAAAGATTACCAAAAATTAGTTGGTATCTATGTCTCCTAGTTCAAGAATCTTTTAATTGAGCAGGGACTGTACAACATAGGCATCAGCCATATCACTCCCCAACATAGGTTATTATTCTTCATGCTTTTTATTATTTTGTTTCCTTTTGTTGTGTGCCCACTACAACAAAAATGGCCATTAACGGTATTTTTTTACTACCGCTATAGGTTAGAAAGAATGCTATAAATATCTTTACTTATATTTTTATGGCATTTTCTTATGTATTGTCTTAATATGGTGTTAGCAATTAATTATCGATATTTTTAAAAAAGTATCAATAAAAATTTTTATTTTAGCAGCATATGTGAGTGCTTTCAAAATTTTAATACTGATATTTTTTATATGTTGAAAAAAATTATCAAAAAATAAAATATATATTCTAAAATTAGAACAAAAAGAGAGAATTCAAATTAGTGATCTCTTTTGTTTGAATGGTAAGCTCTTGTCCACCAATCTATAACTTATATTATTAGCATATAAATATAGTTTGTTTAACTTAGTATCATATATTCATGTCATTAAATAAGTAATACTAAGAATATATATGTATAATAACATATTTTATGAGATTGATATGACTAAATCAAGTCCTATATAATAATTAATAATTTAAGATTTAGCGATAATTTTTCAAAATCCTACAAAATATGATATTATTTACTTGCATATTAGTTAAATGCCATAATAGTAGTTTTGATTTTCTAACTTGAAGTAATATACCATAAAATATAAATTTATAACAACATTTATAATTAAGTATCATTAATAAAAAAATACTTATTAAAAGATAGCGGTATTTTTACCAAAATGCAGTAAAAAATAAGATTTTAGCAGTATATAGTAAGAAATTTCATAAGTAATTTACTGCCAAAAATCATTTTTGTTGTAGTGGGGCTTCTAATTCTCTTTTTATTTTCATCATTATGGAGAGGAAGTTAACATTTGACAAGATCATGGTTCCATAGGCGAAGAAGAGCGAGAAGAGATCGGGCCCGCCTTCAAAAGCCAAGCCCTCAAAGAGGAAGAAGGTAGTCACTTCCAGTCCACCTCGACCTCTGTCGAAGCCTTCTGCTGTGAAGGTTGCCTCACCAAATGAGGCTTTGAATCATAACAGACCGAAGTGGAGGTCATCATCCCTATTGGTGTGGCTTTGGGGCCATCTTTGGTGGACAACCGATCTCCTTCTGACCCTATCATTCAGGAGGAGAAAGTAACACTGATGAAAATGCTAAAGAAGAATGCATCAGTATTTTTGGATGCTCAGCTTGCTAGAGAGCTGATGAGTCTTTTGATTCTTTCAACAAATCGAGAGATGTGGAGGAGTCTTTCTGCTGAGGATGCACTAGATGCTTGTTCGATTAGCATCATTTTGGTGAGTTCTTTCTCCTTTTTCTTTTATTTATCCTCCTCCTTTTCCTATCTTTCTTCTTCTTTATAACTTGCATTCCTTGTGTAGATGTCACACTCAATTGTCTCCATCGGGAAAGCCTTAGCCTCTGCTAGGAAAACCTTAGTTAAATGTGATCAGACTAAGGCTTCTCTAGAGGAGAAGCTGAAATCAGCGAAGGAGGAATTGAAGGCTACCTCCAAGAAGGTTGATGAGGCTAAAGAAGAAAAGGCTTGACTGGAGGCCAACCTTGAAGGTTCTCAATGGAAGATAAAGGATTTGGAGCATAACGTCGAGAAGGAACAAGCAGAGAGGAGGGACTTGGCCGAACACCATCGACATAAAAAGAAGACCAAAGCGTCTCTTCTTGCTACTGAGGAGAGAGTTAAGCATGCGGGAGTGAAGGTGGTAGAGGAGTATAAAGCATCTCACGAGTTTAGGTCTGAGGTTGCTAAAGGTGCCATTTTCTCTTACCACATTAGCTCCAAGGAGTGCCTTGGAAAGGTAAAGGAACTCTTTTTTGAAGTTGATGTTAGCCACATTGTCCCATGGATGAGTGAGCCAATAGAGAGCGAGGGCAAAGAGGATGAAGCACCTATTCTCGAAGCAGTTACTTCTTTGGAAATTGGTGCCATAGCCGAGGCCACCCTTTCGGACGTTGCTGCTCATGGCGAGGTGACAATCACTACCATCATCACTTTATCCCTCGACCAGCCACAAGAAAAAGTATACTTCGAGGTCACTACCGATGTCCCCTCTGCTCCAGCTGAAGACCTCGAGATACAATTGCCCGAAGATTGGCAAAATCAAAAGGTCAACTGATAAACATTTGAGTTAAGTTACTAGAAGCATACAATTTTATTTAATTATTTTTTATTTATTAAAAATTTAATGCTCTCTAATTTATTTTTCAGGCTTTTGGGCTGAAGCTATGTGACTCATGGGCTAGACACCAAGGATGGGTGCACGCACAAAAAGAAGAGGATGCACACGTGAAGGAGGAACGAAGTGTCTAGCAGGCTTCCAAAAGAATAAAGACAGGGAGATGCTTTAAAAGGAAAAGAAAGCATGGGGCCCATGCGGTTTGGATGCTGAGAAGTTCGGCTTTAAATAGAGGAAGTGGGCATATGGCTTGTACGGGTGCTGTGAGCAGTGGTCCCGCGGTCCGCAAGGGAAAAGAAAGGGACGTGCACAGCTTCATGAGATGCATGGACACAGAAAGAAGCTTAGGATATGGAAGCTGGTGTACAGGCCGGAGGCCTGAACATGGCAAGCATTTCAAATGTAGGAGCGCGCGCGGTTTAAACGCGTGATGGGATGCTGCTTTATGCAGAAATAGAAGCGAGGCTGTTGGGTTGTTTCTTCACGTGGGATTTAAATGCCTGGGCAAGCCGGTGCAAATGTGGAAAGTGGGTGCTATTGGAGTTTGAAGTAATGCGGAAGTCAGCAGGTTTTGATGCGGTACAGACGCTTCTCATTGCCTTTAAAAGGGGGCAGCAACGCACGGTTGAGAGGACTGAATATTTTATTCTTTCATGTCATAAACAATGAGCCATCCACCACCATTCTCCATGCCTCCACCATCTTTCTCCACACTTCATCTAGCCTAGCCATCCAAACACCTAAAAGCCTCCACAATCCATCACACGCCACCTCCTCTTCCATCTTCAAACCTTTAAACAACCAACCTAAAGCCCTCTTCTTCTCCGCAAAAAGCTCTTCTCCGGCTCTTGATCCTTTTTTCAAGCTCTTGGAAGGAAGCCCTCAGAGTTTCAGGATGAAGAATTCAGCGAGAAGAATCCCCATAGCCAGCTAATCATCACGTCTCAGAAAATTGTTGTAATCTTAATCTGACCGTGTGCTTTCTTTTCAATTTTTTTATACTTCTCTCTTAATATGCAATAAAGATCTGTTTTGCTTGTATTTATCTTTATGTCTTTATTTTTCTTGCATAAGAACTTTTATCTGAAATAGTTTATGACTCTTGAGATAAGTCATGATCTACGGGTACGGTTCATGCTCTTGAGATAGATTATATTTAGATAAAATTTTTTATTTTTTGTATCTAAGTAATTTTGACTAGCCTATAACTTTAAGAGATGGGCCGTGATCCAAGGATACGGATCGTGCTCTCTAAGATATGTTATATCTTTATTGATTAGATACCAATCCAAAGTATGTTAAGAAGGGTACCAACTGTCTAACAAGAAAGTAGTTGAGATCCTAAGAATCCATCCTCATACTTGAGACCAATCTTAATTAGTCTTAATTTATTTGCTCTTTCAATTACTAGTCTTTAATCAATTTTTATTCTACTTTTAACTTAAATCTCAATCCCTTAAATGCAATGAACACGATCCCTATAGATATGATCTTAACTCACGCTATCTACACCGTAGTGAGTTAGTTTATTTTTGACATCTCTGACAGCGATCAAATTTTGGCATCATTATCGGAGATCATGGTATAGTTATTTTTGAGTCTAAAAAAAATCAAAAAGAAATTTATTTTCTTTTTTTGCTTTCTGCCTTTTATTCTTAGTCTATTTTTAGTTTTTAGTGCTTTCTAACTTACCTAGTTTACTTAGTCAAACTTACATTCCTGCAAAATCAATAAAAAATCTCTACATTGACATCTTAGAAGCCATTTAGGGAACTAGAGACCTAACCACAAAACTTACAAACAAAAACAAACTAAACTTGAGTGTGTGCTAATTACAAGCTTAGACATCTTGGTTTGCTGCATTGCATAGTCATAACATATTCTAAGGGCTAACCCATTAATTAGATAAGGTGAAGATTTCATCACCTCTCTTTCGCCCACAAACCATAATCTTTATCTTGCATATCCAAGCCTAACATAAAATTAATTAAACATTGACCACTAAGGTGTTCTAGCTTACTAGGACAAGGCTTGTGGAAAAGTTAGACCGGATCAGAATTGGCTAGTTGACTGGTGTCTAGAAAAGGGGTTTAGGGATAAGAGCTTGAAAAAAAGTGGTTACTTAATTAGATTAATTGTGAAAGCATGGAGAACCTTCCCGATGTTATCCTTATTTGGCTAGTTAGCTAGTTGATTTTTGACTTAGAGGGCTCTAAGGTAACCTTGGTAGTTAGGAGCTGTCTAGATTTAGGATAACCTAGGATAGATGTTTGCTTGAGTAAGTGTTTGACAAATCAAAAAAAAACTTAACTCTTCTCTTTTCTTGGATTAAGGACTCTTAGGCTCTTCTCTTTGGACTTCTTTTACTCTTCTCTCACTTCTAAAAAAAATTCTATAAAAATTGAAAATTTCTGTATTTGCTCTAAGGTATAATTATAGAGTGTATGCTTGATCGTAGATCATTACGATCAAAAATCTAATCTTTTGATCCAGAAATAGAAAAAATCCTTAGAGCCAACAAATGTAGAAATATGGACCAAAATCAGAAGAATGATCCATCTAGGTAGTTGAAGGAGTACTTTACTCCTTCAACATATACCTACTCTCCTTGCATTCAGATGCCTCTAGTTGAGGCCGTACAGTATGAAATCAAGTCTAGTATTATACAAATACTCCCATCTTTTTATGGACTTGCCAATGAAGATCCATACAAATATCTTGATGAATTTTTGAAAATATGCTCAATAGTTAAAATCCAAAATTTCTTTAACAATGCTTTCAGGCTGAAATTGTTTCCTTTTTCATTGAAGCACAAAGCCAAATATTCGTTGAACTCTTTAGATACCATAATAATTTGAACTTGAGATCAACTTAAGAAAAAATTCTTCAAAAAGTACTTTCCAATAGGAAAGACTAATCAAATCCGTAAGGCCATAACTAGTTTTTTCTAGTTGGATGGGGAGATGTTTCATGAGATTTGGCAGAGATTGAAAAAACTGATTAGGAAATGCCCCTGCTATACTATACCCAAATGGTAATTAGTCCAGTGCTTCTATGATGGTCTGTCAGAGAAGCACTAGCAAATGGTTGATTCCTCCTGTGATGGAACCTTCATGCTAAAAAACAAGCATGAAGCCTGATAGCTTTTTAAAATATTGAGTGAAAATTCACCGCACCACATGTCTGCTGCCAGAAAAGACCTTCCCATGACTTGACCTAAACATGTGGGATTTATGAAATTGGAAGTTCAATGAATATCCATAGTAGAATGGATGAATTATCTCAAAAATTAGATCGATTGCTGCAAGTAGTACCCACCAGCACCCCACCTACACCTTTGATAGATGTTTGTTCCATATGTTCGAATTTTGCTCATACTATTTAGATCAGGACATAACCCTTACTCTAACACCTATAATCCAGGTTGGAGAAATCATCCCAATTTTTCTTGGGCCCAACAACCTGTTGCTAGGCCCCCAATGCCAAGACCAAGTTATTCTGAGGGAGTCTATAAACCGGCTCCATATCCATAACATGCACAGAACCTATAACCTTTTTCAAACACTATCTTTGAGGAGAAAGTGTTGCAAGCACTGAAAGGGCTCAAGATGAACACCCAACTCCTCTACTTCTATACTCAATCAATAGCCAAGCTAGAGACCCAAATAGATCAACTAGCCACTACTTTTAGTAGGAGGAAGGTAACCCAAAAGGGCAGTATATGGCTGAAAGCTCTATTGGCCCAGAGACTTTTCTTGCACATGCTAAGTCTATCATTACCCTTAGAAGTGGAAAAATCATAAATCAGCCTGAGATAATCCAACAACTAGAACAACTAATGCTGGCTGAGCCAGAAAAAAAAAATTGTAGAGAGGGAAGAACCTACTGACCTAGCACTTGCACCTAAGGCCCCAATCCCAAGTACTTTAGAATCTCCTTTGCCTCTCAACAAGAAGGGCATGAAAGTGAATGAAATGCTTGAACTATTTAAACAAGTCTCAATAAATTTACCCCTTCTTGATGCTATTAAACAGGTCCCAACCTATGCTAAATTTTTAAAAGATCTGTGCATATAGAAATGAAGAACTAAGGCATGCACACCAAAGAAGGTCCATTTGACTGAATAAGCTAGCTCAATCTTTCAACAACTAACCCCATCCAAACTTAAGGATCTTGGAACCCCAATAATACCCTATGTCATAGAGGACCTAACGATTAAGAAAGCATTATTAGATTTGGGTGCGAGTGTTAACCTTCTCCTGAGCTCTGTCTATGACCTATTCAAATTTTGAGAATTGAAACCCATGATGGTAACCCTACAATTAGCAGATTGATCAATTAAGGTACCATATGGAATGTTGGAAGATGTGTTGGTTAAGGTAAATGAATTTTACTTTCTTGTAGACTTTCTGGTACTAGATATGAAATCTGATAGCAACTCCAATCAAATATCTATCATCCTAGATAGATCCTTCCTGGCGACTGCCGATGCTTGCATAAACTTGGGATTATAGATGTGTCTTTCAGAAATAAGAAGCTAAGGTTGAATATTTTTAATGTGGCTCAAGGATCACCCACTTTTGACCATGATGAGATCAATTTACTAGAGAAAGTTTTAGAAGACAAAACCCCTACATTGCTCGACCCAGATCCTTTACAGGCATGCTTAGCACATTTTGGAGTGGATGATTTCGATATTGATGAGTACACTAAAGCAGTAAATACACTTTCAGAGCCACCCAATTTTAGCACCACTCCTCCTTGGACTGTAAAGTATGAACAAGTATCAATCCGATCAAGCCCTCTAGTACCATCCCTAAGAGCTCCATCTATCCTAAAGTTAAAGCCTATTCCTGATACATTGAAATATTCATTTCTCTGGTCCAATAAGACCCTGCTAGTAATCATTTTCTCCAACCTAACTATTGATCAGGAAAACTAACTTATAGGTGTGCTCAAAGAGCACAAAGAGGTCATAGGGTGGACAATTGCTGATTTGAAAGGCATTGATCCTTCTGTTAGCATACATCATATTCATTGCGAGGCTGAGGCCAAACCACATAGGGACATACAATGTAGATTAAATCCAAACATGTAGGAGGTAGTAAAGAAAGAGATAATAAAATGGTTAGATGCAGGCATTATCTATCCAATTTTTGATAGTAAATGGGTCGGCCTAACCTAGATGGTACCAAAAGAGTTAGGTATCACTGTGGTAGAAAATGAGAAAGGTAAGTTGTTATCCACTCACACAACAACTGGCTGGTGAGTATGTATGGACTACAGGTGATGTAATACCGTGACTAAGAAAGACCACTTCCCACTATCTTTCATTGACCAAATCTTAGAACGGTTAGTGGGTCAGAGTTATTTTTTCTTCCTGGATGGATATTTAGGATACAATCAGGTGCTTGTATTCCCAGAAGATCAAGAGAAAATCACCTTTACGTGCCTTTATGGTACTTTTGCCTTTCAAAGAATATCTTTTGGACTGTGCAATGCACTAGCCACTTTTTAGTGGTGCATTATGGCTATCTTTTTTGACATGGTTGATATATTTTTAAAAGTTTTTATGGATGACTTTTATATTTTTGACCCTACTTTTGATGACTGTCTTCAAAATTTAACTAAAGTACTTAAAAGATGTGTGGAGATGAATCTACTGTTTAGCTGAAAAAAGAGCTATTTCATGATTCATGAGGAAATTATGCTCGAACACATTGTATCTGAGTGGAGGATCAAAGTAGACAAAGCTAAAGTTGAAATAATCTTAAAACTGCCACCCCCAACCTCAGTTAGGCAAGTATGATCCTTCTTAGGACACGCATGATTTTATAGGTGCTTTATTAAGGACTTTAGCAAAATTTCATGATCTTTGTGTAATCTTTTAGCTAAATTTTTTTTTTTGATTTTAATGAAGATTGCTTAATCACCTATAATATACTAAAAACAGCATTGACTACTGCACCGATTATCAAATCATCAGATTGGACCCTAGCATTCGAAATTATGTGTGATGCTTCTGATTATGCGGTAGGGGCAGTTTTAGGATAAAAATTCAATAAGGAACCACATATGACTTACTATGCAAGCAAAACTCTCTCAGATGCTCAATTGAACTACACCACAATCGAGAAAGAATTGCTTGTAGTTGTGTTTGCCCTAGATAAATTTAGGTCATACCTTTTGGGCTCCAAGGTCATAGTTTATTTTGATCATGTCACATTGAAACATCTGCTATCCAAGAAGGATACAAAGCCTAGACTGATTAGATTGGTCCTTTTGTTGCAAGAATTTGATCTGAAAATTTTGGATAAAAAGGGTTCCCAAAATGTGGTAGCATATCATATCTCAAGGACCTTGGTAGAATACAATAATAAAATCATTAAAGATAGGTTTTCTGATGAATAACTCTTTCCAGCATTCTTTAATATTTTTTTCTGATTTGCACATATAGTTAACTATTTGGTGATAGGATAAGTTCCATCCTACTGGACCTAGCAAGACAAAAATAGATTCTTTACCCAAGTAAAACATTATTTTTGAGAAAAACCAGAGTTGTTGAAAATTTACCCAGATCAAATTATCCGGTGATGTGTCTCTAAGTGTGAAGTTTAAAGTATTCTGACCTTTTGCCACTTATTAGCCTATAGGAGATATTTTAGTGGAAAGAAAACTACAGCAAAAGTGCTGTAGAGTGAATTTTACTGGCCAACACTATTTAAGAATGATCATGATTTTTTCTGTAATTATTTGAGATGTCAACAAACAGAGAATATTTTGAGGAAAGATATGATGCCCCTGTTCTCTATTTTAGTAGTTAAAATTTTTGATATTTGGAGAATCAACTTTATAGGCCCTTTTCCTTCCTCTGATGGTTATGAGTATATATTGGTGGCAGTACATTATATTTTTAAGTAGGTAGAAGCCATGGCAGCATGAACCAATGATCATAAGGTGGTAATAAGGTTTATTCAAAGAAATATTATAAGTTGGTTCAGTTGTCCTAGGGCCATAATCAGTGATGGGGGTATGCACTTCACGAATAGGCATTTTGAAGCTTTAATGAGGAAATACGGAATAACACATAGGATAGCCATCCCATATCACTCCCAGACCAGTGGACAAGTAGAAGCCTCTAATAGAAAAATAAAGAAGATATTAGAGAAAATGGTTAGGGTCGATCGAAAAGATTGATTTGAGAGATTAGATGATGCACTGTGGGCTTACCGTACTGCTTCCAAGATCCCTATAGGAATGTCTCCTTATTGGCTTATTTTTGAAACTTTGCCATCCATCGGTAGAATTCAAACATCACGTGTATTGGACAATAAGAAAATTTAACTTTGATATGAAAAATATGAAGTTGAAAAGGAGACTTCAATTAAATGAATTAGAGGAGTTACACAATTAGGCATACGAGAGTGCTACAATCTATAAGGCTTGAACCAAAGCTTACTATGATAAAATCATTTCAAGAAAAACATTCGAACCTAATCAAAAAGTATGGTTCTTTACTTCTAAATTAAGACTCCTCCCTAGTACACTTCGCTCACATTGGGATGGCCATTTATTGTGACCCAAATTTTTCCCCACGGAACTGTAGAACTTAAAGATCTAAAGCAGAAAAATACTTTTGAGGTTAATAGGCAGAGAATGAAACATTATGTGGATGGTATAAGGGATGGAGAGCAAATCAAGTTGATGGATCTGGTTAAATCGATCTTTGAATCACCATGAACTTTGGCTTGGTCTAATTGAAGACCATAAACTTAACACTTGTTGGAAGACAATCCAGTATTTTATTTTTTAAATTATCTAATTTCTATTTTGTAGGAATCTATTAAAGACGACTAATTGGGGAGAGCACATTATCAACATCCAACAAGAATCTGATGGAGTACAAGAAAAAATCTACAAACAACAATAAATCAGATGGTATCCCTCCTTGGTGAGTATTTTTATTTTTCTCTTCTCCATTGGGCATAATGGAAATAAAATTGGGGGAGAAAATAATTAAATTAATCAAGTCCTTAAGAATGACCATAATCAATTTTGTGTACCAAATTTTGTCTCGATTTGAAGTTAATCGGATATTCTAATTGATGAATGATTAACGGTTTAGATAATTTTAGAGATATTGAGGGATAAATTATTAAGAAAGCTCAATAAATAGTAGGATTTAAATCAGAATAAATTTTGAAGTGATTTCAGAACCTTCTACCTAATGATCTCAATGAAGAATCTACTTCATGGGGGTATAAGTGAAAAGGTCAAAGTATGCATAAAATCTACCTTAAAGTTTATTTAAATTAATAAATTAGATTTTTAGCATCTCTTATTAAGGAACTAGATCCCTTCACCTAAGTAAGTATTAGGGTTCACGTCAAAAGATGAGAATATAAAGAAATCTTTTGTAGAACCAATCTTAACTCGTAATCTTTTTGACTCGAGTTAATAAGCTTGAGAGATACTCTACATCTAATATTCTAAAGTTAACTGATTTGGGAGTCATTGGCCTAAAACTGATTATAAGGATCAAATAGAAAGCTTAAGGGATTAGGACATTATACTGACTATATACGTAAAATTATTTTCTTAAAAAGAAAACTAAACTGCAAGAAGACACTACACTAAGCCCATAGCAAGTTAGAGGACTTAAAGAGTGAGGTGGAAAGTTGGCAAAAGAAAAGTTCTAGAAATTTTTATGGACTTCATAGAAATTTTTATGGACTTCACTTAACCATTGAATAGATAAAATTGATAATCCAATGAAGTACCTCTTTGATGGTCTAGTCAGATATCAACTGATTTTAAAACTGCCTAGGATAACTTTTAATTCAATGATGCGTCGGTGTATATTGTTGATTTATCTATTTTACTCGAGGATGAGTAAAGTTCAAGTTGGAGGATGTGATAAATACTTAAGTTACTAAAAATATATAATTTTATTTAATTACTTTTTATTTATTAAAAATTTAATACTTTCTAGTTTATTTTGCAGGCTTTTGGGTTGAAGCTATGCGACTCATGGGCTAGACACCAAGGATGGGTGCACCAACGTGCGGGGCACAAAAAGAAGAGGATGCACACGTGAAGGAGGAATGAAGGGTCCAGCAGGCTTACAAAAGAATAAGGCAAGGAGATGTTTTAAAAGGAAAAGAAAGCATGGGCCCCATGCAGTTTGGATGCTGAGAAATTTGGCTTGAAATAGAGGAAGTGGGCGCATGGCTTTCACGGGTGCTATGAGCAATCCGCAAGGGAAAAGAAAGGGACGTGCACAGCTTCGTGAGATGCGTGGACACGGAAAGAAGTCTGGGATGCGGTAGCTGGTGTGCGGGCCCGAGGCATGAATGCGGCAAACGTTTCTAATGCGGGAGCATGTGCGGTTTAAATGCACGATGGGATGCTGCTTCACACGGAAACAGACGTAAGACTGTTGGGTTGTTCTTCACGTAGGATTTAAACATCGGGCAAGCAGGCACGAACATGGAAAGCGGGTGCTATTGGAGTTAATCTTAAAAAAAGAGATCCGAGGGATATTCTATATTTAGTATCTTAAAGTCATCTGATTTGGGAGCATTGATTGAAAACTCGCTACATGGATCAAACAGAAAGCTTAAGGAGTTTAAACATTCAACAGCGGTACAATATTAAAAAAAAAAATTAATAAATGAAAGACAGAAGTAATAATATACTTGTCCAGATGAAGGTTAATAATTTGGAGATTAAGGTAGCGATAATTTAGAAAAGTTCAGAAAATGTTTAGTATTCTTAGTTTAACTCTTATATTGACTAGTATTAATATTCCAATGACATACTTCATTTACACTCTACTGAACATCAGTGGCCTTTTTAAAATTATTTGGTAAAATTTGAGACTTTAAGTTAAATGGTACTTAAATCTAAATTCTTTCTTTACTCGAGGACGAGCAAAGTTCAAGTTAGAAAGTATGATAAGTGGTATATTTTTACATTTATTGAAGGTATTTTTGGTAATTTATGGTGCTAACATCTTCTTAAAAATCCTAATTTCATGAATTTATTGAATTTTTCTAAAAAAATAAGTGATTTTGAAAAAAATATGAAATTAGATATATTTATAAAAAAATAGATGTTAATTTAATTGAGCAATTTAAGCACCAAAATGAAGAAAAATTTTTAAAAAATTTAATGTATATTTTTTCTAATTTTTCAGGTGAAAATCGGAGCGAAAATGGAGCTAAAATATCCTAAAAAAATAAAAAATATTACCTCCGGTGCACGGTGGACCGGTCGGTCGGTCCACAGAGTCAGGACGCGGTCCACAGGAATAGTTACGCGGTCCACAAGCGCGGCTCACAGCAAGAGAAAGATCCTGGGTGCGATCCAACGGCTGAGATTTAATCCGACCCAGATCCGACGGTTCAGACTCGTTGCCGACTTTGAATAGGACTCTTTTGTGCGATCCGACAGTCCAGAAGCAATCCATCACGCGATCCAATGGCTGTTATCGCTCCCGACTGTGTTAAGGACTCTTTTGCGCAATCCGACGGCTAGAACTTCATCAGAACCCAGATCGGATGGCTGACATTTGATCCGACCCTGATAAGGATTATAACTCTGATTTTTGAGCTGATTTGGGCAGTCCAAGCTTGATCCGACGGCCAAAAAAAATTTTAGAAGTTTAATACATTTTCTAAGGGTTTTAGGACTCCTTTTGTGATCAGAAAAATATGAAAAAATTACCTATAAATAGGGGGTTCGGGAATAAGCTAAAAAGGAGAAAAAAAAATCAGAGAAAAAGCAAGGAAAAAAATAGAGAAAAAATTCAAAGAGCTTTAGGGATCAAATATTAGGAGATTATGGAGCTAGAGAGCTTGATGCGTGGCTAAATCCCTTCAATCCAGGAATATGATGAAGTCTGTAAATGGATTTTTATTTTTTTTTATATTTAATTTTTATACAATAAAATTATGCTTTTATTTCATATCTTTTTATTTTTTTTTTGAGGTATTGATCCAGCCTACACAGCCTATATCCTCTATTGACGTGCCGTGATCCCTAGATTCGGTACGTGCTTTGAAGAGATAGATCGTGGTATGTTAGATTGAATCTTAGATCTTGTAATTGAATTTAGATAGTTTATACTCTAACAGAACGAGTTGTGATCTACTGATACAGTTCGTATCCCTTAGAGATAAACTATACTAATACCATAATTATAAGAATTAAATATTATAATATAGAAAAAAAAAGAAAATAAATCTCTTTGCATGGTGGATTCAGAATTCCTAGATTATTTCTCTGAATTATTTTTTTTCATAATTTAATTTATACTTTTGATTTTTTTTTCTATTCTATTTCTTGTTAATCCTTCTACAATCAATTCTCTTTTTATTTCTTCTTAAAAGAAAAAGATAATCATCCTAGATCTCCGTAGAAACGATCCCTACTCACCTTATCTATATAGTTTGAGTTGGTTTTTATTCTTGACCACCTACGACAGCGATCAAATTTTGATGCTGTTGTCGGGGATCTAGGCATGATTATTTAAAAAAAAAATTTACATTGACACCACATAATCTACTCAAGGAATTAGATACTTAATCACAAAACCTAAAAAATAAAATAAATCAATTTACTCTTAACTAACTATCAAATCTGGTCATCTTTTCTTCTTGCATTACATAAATCCATAAAACATCTTAAGGGCACAAACCCTAAACAAGATAAAGTGGGGATTTCATCACCCTTCCTTGGCCTACAAACTACCATCCTACATATTGCATTGACCTAAACCTTAATTTAAAATCAATTAGACGTTGGCCCCTAGGGACTTTCGAGCTCAATAGGACAAGGGATCCTAAGAGTAAGATCGGGTTAGGGTTAGTCAATTTGACTGGTGTCTAGAAAAGTGGTTCAAGGACTACATCCTGAAGGAAAGTAGTTATTTAATTGGTTCCGTTCACTTACCTGGCCAACTCAGTTGGTGTCTAAGGAAAGCAACGGGGGGACCCCCACCGACCTTACACTTACCTGGCTAGTTGAGTGGCTAGTCTTTTACCTGGAATGCTCAAAGGCAACCTTAACAAGTTAGGAGCTGTCTAAATCTAGGGTTACCCTTAGCTAGGATTGATTGAGTAACGTGACTACTAACCTACAAATATTAACCCTAATTAAAATGCTCCTCTATCGTCTCTAGATTTAGGACTTCTTAAACTCCCATCTTTAGAATTCTTTTCTCTTTTTAAAAAAAATAATAAAAAATAATAAAAAAAATTGCAAAAATAATTGAAAATTCTCAAATTTCTTCGTGGACAAGGTTATCTGGTCGATTAGTGAGAATAGATCCAAACTTTACATTGAGTCCAGTAGACCTTAAGCCCACCATGGGTGAACCCGAACATAAACCTAAGATCTTGAAAGACCTTTGCTATCTAGCTAAGACAGCCCAGCCCTCATGTATTCGACTGCCATAAACTGATGCCAATTTTGAAATTAAACCTCAAATCATAAACATGCTTCCCAAATTCACCGGAATCAAGGATGCATATTTTTTTATGAGAGAATTTGAGGAAGTATGTGCCACGATGCGGCTTCAACAACTCACTGAGGATGCTGTAAAACTTAGGTTGATCAACTTTGCCCTCAAGGATAGTGCCAAAAAATGGTTATACAGTCTTCCTAATCAATCCATTGCATCATGGGAGGGTTTTGTTAGAGTGTTCCTAAAAAATTTTTTTCCACACCATAAGACTGCCAAATTTAAGAATGAAATTAATCAATTTTATCAATTACCAGATGAGTTTTTTTGGAAGTGCTTTGATCATTTTAAGAATCTTTTGAGTCAATACCCACATCATGGAATAGAAACTTGGAGGCTGTGCCAAATCATTTATGAAGAACTAGATCCAAACTCAAGAACCATGTTAGAATCAATGTGTCAGGGTCAATTCATGAATAAAGAACCCATAGAAGCCTGGTAATTTTTGGAGGACCCAGCAGAAAAGAGCCTACAATGGAAGATTACTAGAGAATTCGACAGACACACACCTTCCAAAGGGGGTGTATATCAAGTTCAACCTTCCCTAGCTGAAGAGGCTAAATTCGCATATTTGATCCATAGGATAGAGGCTCTAAAACTCAAGGAACATACCCAAGTGAACCACGTTGCAACAACAACTTGCAATGGGTGTAATGCCATAGACCACACGATGGAAGGATGTCCTTTCTTGATGGGTCCAGTCGAGAACGAAGTAGCACAGGTAAACGCAGCCTATCAAAGATCCACAAATGACCCCTACGTACCAACATACAATCCAGGATGAAGGAACCATCCCAATTTTTTTTGGTCACAAGGGTCAAACTCAATTAGACCTGCTTTCACTCAACCCAACCCCAGATCCACTCAATCATCAAATACCCCATCAGGTTTTAGCTATGATCAAAAGCTTAACTCACTAGAAAAGAGTCTGAAAATCCTAGCAAAATCATCTGCTAGCACCAACACTACACTAAACAACTTCATGCAGACCACAGGCCAGCTTCTAACTTCCAACATCCAGGCTATTACCCGTTTAGAGATGCAATTAGGTCAATTAGCCACGGCTGTAAGTGAAAGAGAAAAAGATAAACTACCGAGTCAATTCGAGGCTAATCCTAAGACCCAGAACAATCAAGGACCACAATAAGGAGCCCAGATCAACCAATTAAATGCAATTCATACTTTAAGGTCTGGAAAATAAGTAGACAACTATGTCGGTACACCTGAAGATCAAAATAAATCATTATTTAAACCACCTCATGAGCAAGTAATTGATCAGACCGAGTTGGAGGATCCAGATAAGTCTAAGGAGTCAATAGAGATTAACAAACCACCCAAGCCACTGGAAGAATCCATATCAGGATTAAGCAATTCGAGACATCACCCACCAATTCTGTAGCTCCTTTTCCAAATAGACTTAGGACCAACAAATACTCAGCCCATATGAATCAAATCTTAGAGATGTTTAAACAAGTTAAAGTGAATATCCCTCTATTAGATATGATCCAACAAGTTTCCACATATGCCAAATTTCTCAAAGACCTATGCTCAAAGAAGAAGACCACCAACGTTCCTAAGAAAGCCTTCTTGGCGGCTAATGTAAGCTCATATCTATCAAGCCACATGCCTGTCAAGTATAAAGATCCAAGATCTCCTACAATCTCTTGTGTTATTGAGGAAACCATCATTGACAGGGCTTTATTAGACTTAGGAGCTAGTGTGAATATCCTACCGTATTCGGTCTATGAAAAATTGAGGATAGGAGAATTAAAGCCTACAGAAATTATATTGCAATTGGCAGATCAATCAGTGAGGGTCCCCAAAGGAGTCGTGGAAGATGTGTTAATCAAGGTAAGTAATTTTATTTATCCTGTGGATTTTATGATCCTCGAGACTAAACCTGTGATTAATCCAAAAGGTCACATTCCAATAATCTTAGGAAGACCATTCTTAGCGACCACCAACGTCCTAATCAATTATCGCAATGGACTCATGAAACTCTCATTTAGAAATATGACCATTGATCTTAATATTTTCAATCTTGAAAAAAAAAGGGACCAATTCGTTGATGTAAATCTAATTCAGGATGAGATCTATGAGACCATTGACCTAGGAGAAGAAGATTTTGACTGTAATCTCTAATCAAATCAAGAAATTAAAATAGCTTATGAAATATCTCCATCTAGTAATCAGAGAGTTCATCCACAATGGCAACCACCTGTCGAACCACTTGTGAGGATGGATGAACCTATACACAAGCCATCGATTGAGGAAGCACCTAAACTAGAATTCAAAACACTCCCTCAGCATCTCAAATATGCATATCTAGGTCCATCAGCAACTCTACCCGTAATTATCGCATCAGACCTAGATCAAACTCAAGAAGAGAAACTTTTAGCTATCCTCAAAGAAAATAAGGAAGCCATAGGCTAGACCATGGCTGACATCAAAGGGATCAGTCTTTCAATTGTCCAACATCGAATTTATTTAGAGGAGGAAGCCAAGCCAATCAGAGACCCCCAAAGAAATCTTAACCTAGCTATGAAGGAGGTAGTGAAGAAAGAAATTTTCAAGTTACTAGACAATGGAATTATCTATCCTATTTTAGATAGTTCATGGGTTAGCCCAATTCAAGTAGTGCCTAAAAAGTCTAGGATAACAGTGGTCCAAAATGAAGCAAATGAGTTAGTGCCGACTAGAGTCCAAACTGGATGGAGAGTTTGTATTGATTACAGAAAATTAAATGCGGCTACAAGAAAGGATCATTTTTCCCTACCATTCATTGATCAAAAAAATTTCAAGATTAATCAGCAATGCGGAAGTCAGCAGGTTTTGATGCAGTACAGATGCTTCTCACTACCTTTAAAAGGGGGGCACCAATGTACGGTTGGAAAGATCGAATATTTTATCCTTTCATGCCATAAATAACGAGCTGGCCACCACCATTCTCCACATCTCCACCATTTTTTTCCATGCCTTATCTAGTCTAGCTATCCGAATATCCAAAAGCCTCCACAATCCATCACACGCTACCTCTTCCATCTCCAAACCTCTAAACAACCAACCTAAAGCCCTCTTTTTCTCTACAAAAATCTCTCCTTCGGCTCTTGATTCCTTTTTCAAGCTGTTGGAATGATGTCCTCAAAATTTCAAGATGAAGGATTTAGCGAGAAGCATCCCTATGACCGACTGGTCATCACATCTCAGAAAATTACTATAATCTTATTTTGATGGTGTGCTTTCTTTTCAAATTTTTTATATTTCTCTCTTAATATGCAATAAAGATCTATTTTGCTTGCATTTATCTTTATATCCTTATTTTTCTTACTTAAGATTTTTATCTGGAATAGTTTATGACCCTTGGGACAAGCCGTGATCTATGGATATGTTTCATGCTCTTGGGATAGATTATATTTAGATAGAATTTCTTATCTTTTGTATCTAAGTAATTTTGACTAGTCTATAACTTTAAGGGATGGGCTGTAATCCAAGAGTACAGACCATGCTCTCTAAAATAGGTTATATCTTTATTGATTAGATACCAAACCAATGCATGTTACGAAGGATACTAACTGTCTAACAAGAAAGCAATTGAGATTCTGAAAATCCATCCTCATACTTGATACCAATCTTAATTAGTCTTAATTTATTTGCTCTTTCAATTATTAGTCTTTAATCAATCTTTATCCTGCTTTTAACTTAAATCTCAATCCCTCAAATGTAATTAACATGATTTTTATAGATATGATCTCGACTCACGCTATCTACATAGTAGTGAGTTAGTTTATGTTTTGACGCCTATGATAGTGATCATCAATGCTGAAGCCTCTTCTATTCCTTGACTTTATGTACTTTTATCTTTTGTTTTGTCTTCATCCTCTGTGAAAAATATTGTAACAAAAGACTTTGTAATGAAATAAAGTACATTTCATTTCTAAGAATTTTCTCCTCCGATGTCTTTTTCCTTCTTTCATCATCTTTTTGATTATCTTGTATTTGCAGCCAAGTTGGAAGGCCTGTTCCTTTTGTAGGAACTTAGTATATTTTGAAGATGAAGATAAGATTTCAAAAACAACCATTGCTGCAGCTCAGATACGAGCAATTATCGAGAATACAGGTATATTCTTCTAGGCGTACGAGATGGGCTTCAACCGATGTATCGCCTAGACGAAGGAGTTCTTTTCCAACATCGACCCTACATTCCTGGGTTTGATAGATATGGACGTTGAATAGCTGTGCCAAGAGATATGGAGTGCTCCTTCAGACACATATGTCCACATCACTGAGACATCGCTTGTTATGGCCATCACCACTGACGGGTCATCAGAGAGCTACGGCTATGTTGAGGGATTGAGGACCGAAGCCCCTAAAGATTTGGGGAGGCCACCCAAGCATCAAGAGGGTTTCAGAGGTCATGGGAGATCGTCATAAAGATCCAAGGGATGCAGAGGATGACGAGATCTTCTGTGTATTTTTTGAATCTTTTTTCTCTCCTTTTTTTTTATGAAGAATGTAACAGATGAACTTTGAATGGAAAGTTTTTCTAATAAAACAACTTCCTTCATGAATTTTTTTTTGTTTGTCATCTTTGAATTCAATTTTGAATCTTAAAGACTCAAAATGAAATTGCCATGCACAATGTAGAACATAGGCCGAAGTGACATCGATGAGAGCCGAAGCAAATCATAATATTTAGCAATATATGTAATTTGAAATAGAAATTATATTGGTAATTCACCTAATAATAAGACTTTTTAATAGTACATCCTTAGATTTTCAAAATTTCAAGTTCGAGGTTTAGGAGTACAATCTAGTTCTTTAATTCGATAGGATCTAGGTCGAATTACTGTGGTAACTCAATAGGATCCTTTTCAGTTTGTGGCTAGCTTGTCTTGTTCAATAGGTTTAGAGACTTCGAATTGATAAAGGACAAGGTCATCGCATTTGAAGGACTTCGGCTTTAACCGGGAGTTATAATAGCAAGCCACCTTTTGTTGATAAGAGGTAATTCTAATGCGAGCCCGATCCCTAACTTCTTCAAGAAAGTCGAGATCGGCTAGGAGATGATCATAATTTTTTTCTCATTGTAGTTCTCTACTCTATGTGATGGTAGACCGATCTCCACAGATATAATGCTTCTACACTGAAGGTTAACTTGAAGGGTGTCTTACTAGTTGGTTTTGGAGTGTTGTCTGATAAGCCTATAACACATTGTAGAGTTCATCTATCCAGAGTTCTTTGACTTAGTTTAGTCTTTTCTTTAATCCTTGGAGGATAGTTCGATTGGTGACTTCAACTTCTCCATTAGATTGGGGATGCCCGACAGAAGTAAATTGATGCTTAATGTGAAGTTCGAAGTAAAATTTCTTGAACTTCATGTTATCAACTTGATGACCATTATCAGTTATGATCACCGTTGGAAGACCAAATCTATATATTATGGACTTCTAGATGAAGTCTCTAACCTTCTGTTCACTGATTTGTGCTAAAAGTTCAGCTTCTACCCACTTTATGAAGTAGCAATAGCCACAATGAGGAATTTTTTTTGACCTGATGCCATCGAGAAAAGATCAAGGATATCTATGCAACACATTGCAAAAGGCCATAGAGATGAGATCAAGGAGAGTTAAGATGCTGGCTTCCGCTGGACGTTTACATACCTTTGACATTGGTCACACTTTTGAACAAAATCTTCTACATCATTTTGCATTGAAGGTCTGTAATATCTTTGATGAAAAATTTTATAGGCTAATGATCTGCCCCTCAAGTAATTGCCACAAATACCTTCATGTACTTTCAGAAGTCCATAATCAATCTCAGATGGTCTTAGGCATCTGAGCAATAGCATTGAAAATGACTTCTTATGTAATTAGCTATTCAGAAGGACATACCATAAAGCTTATTGTTTAATCCTTCTTGCTTCTTTCTGATCGGCTGGAGCAAAATCATTGGATAGATATTCAACTGGGAGATCCATCCAGCTCAGCTTGTTGTTGATCTGGTTGATACTCAGAGCTTCTTTGATGTTTGGGACATCTAGATTCTCGACATAGATTTTTCATCCCAAATCAGTAGAATTTGAAGTGGCTAAATGAGAAAGTGCATCAACTTAGACATTCTCCGATCTTGGGATCTGCTAAACATCAAGCTTTCTAAAGCTTGTGGAGAGATCCTTCATCTTTTAAAGATATTTAAACATTGTGGGATCCTTGGCTTTATACTTGCCTCGCACTTGGTTCATGACGAGCTGAGAATTAGAGAATACCTTAACTTTTTTTATGCCAAACTCTTTAGAGATATTTAGTTCGATGATGAGTACTTCATACTTAGCTATATTATTTATAGTGTTGAAGCTGAATCTCAATGCGTATTCGGTGACAACTCCATCGGGGTTACCCAGAATCAATCCTGCACCGCTTCCTTGAGAATTTGAAGCTCTGTCCATATGCAAGATCTACCAATCATCTCCTGCATCGATCTTTGATTTACAAGTATTCATATTTGACTTTTCTTCAGGGATCATACATTCAAAGATCAAATGCATCGGTACTTGTGCCTTTATTGTCATACGAGATCGAAACTCAATGTCAAACTCTCTAAGCTTGACATCCAGTTTGCTAGATGATTAGACATTTCCAATCTCCAAAGTATTGCTTTCAAGAGCTGATTGGTTAATACAACAATAATATGGGCCTAGAAGTATGGCCAAAGACATTTGCTGGCGATAAAGTGAATAGATTATCTTCTCGATTCTTGTGTATTTGATTTCTGCATCTCTTAAGACTTTACTGATGTAATAGATCATCTTTTATCCTCCAACTTCTTCTCGGATAAAAACCGAACTTATTGTCTATGAGGTTATAGGTAGATATATGTATAATTTCTCACCTTCGATAGGCTTTGACAGGAAGGTTGCTAATCCCAAATACTTCTTGGGGGCATCGAAGGAAGATCAACACTCATCCGGCCACTCGAAGTCCTTTGCTTGTCTTATTGCTTTGAAGAATAGGAGGCACTTTTCAACCAATTTGGACATGAAACAGCTTAGTGCTGCTACCCTTCCAATCAAGTATTGAACTTCTCTTTTATTGGTTGGATGTTTCATTTCTAGAAGAGCTCAAATTTTCTTCGGATTTGCTTCAATTCCTTGCTGGGTCACCATGAAGCCAAGAAATTTTTTAGAGTTCACGTCAAATGCATATTGCTTGGGTTCAGCTTTATTTGCTTGGGTTCAACTTTATTTGATAACTCCTGAGCTCATTGAAGGCTTTATTAAGATTGGTGAGGTGCCGATCAGCTTCTATACTCTTGACGAGCACGTCATCCATGTACACCTCCATGTTATAACTAATCTATTTTTTGAATATTTTATTGATGAGGTGTTGCTAGGTTGCATTCATATTCTTTTATCCGAATGGCATCATCTTGTAGCAATACAATCCTCTTTCAGTTACAAAAGCTATTTTCTCTTCATCTTCTGGTGCCATCCGAATTTGATTGTAATCTGAGAATGCATCCATAAAACTTAAGAGCTTGTGGCACAAGGTGGCATCTACCAACTGGTTGATCCTTGACAACGGGAAGCTATCTTTGGGGCAAGCTTTATTGAGATTGGTATGGTCAATGTAGACCCTCCACTTACCATTAGCTTTCCTTATCATGACCGCATTGGCAATCCATTCGAGGTAATATGTTTCTCGAATGAAGTCTATTTTGAGGAGCTTATCAACTTCCTCGTTAATCATCTTTTGCCTTTCTAGGGCAAAGCTTTTCTTCTTTTGCTAAATAGGGCAATGATGACAGTTAATATTCGGCTTATGTGTAATGACATCAAGAGAAATATCTGGCATGTCAGATGCTAACCAAGTGAATACATTAGCATTTGCTTGAAGAAAGTCAATCAGCTATCCTTAAAAAATTTTGGTAAAAGTCTTCCAATATTGACGGTTTGATCAGGATCATTTCTAAGTGGAATTTCAATAAACAGCTTCATCTTCATCCTTTCTCAAGTCCAACCCTTCAATTGATAGGGTTTTCTTGGGCTTATTTCTTTGGACTGTCATTATGAAGCATTTTCTAGCAAGTACTTGATCACCTCTCATTTCTCTTGTTCCATTCTTTATCGAAAAATGGATGAGCAAGTGGTATGTTGAGACAATAGCTCTTGAGCATTCAATCCAGATCATCTAAAGATTGCATTATATGTTGAGGACATTCAGACCACAAGAAAGTTGAGTAGGATGGTCGCTTGCCGAGGTGATTTTTTTGCGATTATCGATAGTTCCACTTTACCTTCTATTATTATTGAGTCATTAGAGAATCTGACCAGTGGTGCTTTGATCCACTTGAGTCATTCTTTGAGTAATTTTATTCTTTGAAAAGTATTATAAAACAAGACATCGATATAGCTTCCATTATCAACCAAAATTTTTTTTACATCATAATTTGCTATTGTTAATACAATGACAACAACATTATTATGAGGAGTTTAAACTCTGCCTACGTCTTCATTGAAAAAAGAAATAATATCATTATAGGAGTTTGCTTTCTCAATTCACTGCCTCTTCTGGGTAGATCCTTCAGCTTCTTCTTCCTCTCTTACCCCCTGCCACCAGCTAGTCCAGAAATCATGTTGATTACGCCAGTTGTCAGGAGATTGCCATGATTGTCATCCACATCGGCATTTACCCAATGTGATAATTTCGTTGGACTTATTTCTTTCTTTTAGATGTACTTCCCTTGGTATCCCTAGTGGATCAGATCTTCAATCTCATCTTTCAATTGGTGACATTCTTTGGTGTCGTATCCGTGATCTTGATGGAAGTGATAGTACTTCTTCCTATCTCTTTGGCCTGATGGCGCTCTCATTTTTCTCAACTGACGTACATATTCTTGGCCTTTGATCTCCATCAAGATTTGAGCGCATGGGGCAAAGAGTGGAGTGTAGTTGTGGAAGTGCCATTGGGGACTCATTGTCCTCTTTTGCTTTCGGGAGTAGTTTTCTCCCCCTTCCTTTCGAGCTTTGTAATCTTCTTCGCGAGCTCTTTTCTTCTTGCTATTCTTTTTGCGTCCCTCTTGCTATCGAAAGACTTCACTCTCCTCGACTTGTGCATATTTTCGTGCTCAGGAGAGGAGATCAGCATAGTCCTTCGAAAAATTTTTGTTGAGGAAGAAGATCAGGTATTCATCCTTGAGTCCTCATTTCATCACCGACATGGAGACGGACTCATTGAAGTCTCAAACTTCAAGCATGGTGGCATTGAAACATGCCTTGTGGACTCTCAACAACTCCCCTTCTCTTTGCTTAATAGAGATGAGGCCGTTGTTGTTCTTCAATTGTGGCCTTTGGCTGTCAAAGTGCATAATAAATTACCTTTTCAACTGCTTGAAGGAATAAATTGATTCTTGGGGGAGGTTGGAGAACCAGACTCTCACACTCTTCTTAAGAGTTGCTGGGAAGGCGAGGTAGAGGAGGGCATTAGAAGTGCCTTGTAACATCATGAGGGCTTCGTATCCCTTCAAGTGGTCGAGTAGGTCGATCGAGATATCGTAATACTCGACCTACGGTATCTTGAATCGATGAGGGATTAGTTTGCTCAAGATTTTTTGAGAGAATGGTGGCTGAGTGTTGAAGCTGAAGCCATCATTCTACTGATGACTCCCTATTTGAAATTCACCAATTCAATATTCTAGCTCTTGAACCTTTCTTTTGAGATCATCTTCACATTGTGAATAATGCTGGCATGTAGAGAGGCTTGAAGTGGAGTCTTCTAACAATCGATGTCTTCGATCGTCTCTTCTTGGACTTCGAGGGCATTGAGATGAGTGGCCAGGAGCTAGTTCGACTGATCATGATTGTCGACACGAGGCTTAAGCCGTGTTTGAGCGTCAGTGCCCTCGTTCAGACCCTTCTATGCAGGTCTAATGGTTGTGTTGAGATGGGGCCACTGAAGGAGCTTGTGTCCTCATGGCGCTTTATTGCAGATGCTGTATAGCGACTGTGAGCACTTGGACCTGCTCGGCCAGGACATCAATTGGATTTGGTTCCACAGTCATGAATTGTCGGGGAGGTTGTTCCCCTGTAGTTTGCGTATTAGGTGCACTATATAGAGATGACTACTGGCATGATATGATGAGATGATTTTGTGATCTGATTCTCACCATCTTCCTTCAAAAATGAGATAAGGCCCTTTCTCTAACGCCAATCTATTGTTGCACCTCTTCGATAATGTGTGATGAGGTAGGACAGCTTGGACCGCCTGTCTAGTTGAAGTAGGTCGATGACAGCTTGGATTCCGATCAACTACAAAGCAAGTCCACACAAGCCGGAGAAGGAGATAGGGGGTTCTCCGATGGAGAATGCCCGATGCTTAAGTTAGAGGGTGTCGAAGAGGGAGAACAATGAAGAAAGATAGTGAGAACAGTTTAAAAATTTAGTATTTAGAGAGCTCCCTTTTTTCTCTCTTTTCTTTTTTTATAGAGGAAGGTTTGTTAAGCGGTTAGTAACCGTTGTAACTGAAGTAATGGATTGTCGACAGGTTGTTAGCGATTGATTATGAAGCTAGCTGTCTATATGTGGGAGGTAGAAATCGTCATAACTGAATGCCAACAAAGCATCATCTATGTGCCAATAGCTTTTCATATCTTCTGAACTATAGCATAGTTCATTAAGAATCAGGACGGAGATAAGATGAGATCGGTTGAACACCGATGATTCAGACTTCATCCAAGGGCCGACCTTATGTGGTCGGTTATTAGCCAATGACATCATCGCTGCAGAAGGCACACATCTTAGGTCATCCATATCATAATGCCAGATGTCTACCACGTCTTTGAAGATCAGACATGTCATTAGGTGTACCAAATTTGGTCCAACAGTATCTACGCACGTCTTAAAAACCTCTTAAAATTAAATGCTTTCTATGTTGCTGTGTTGGAAGAACAAGTTAAATACCAAGGAGGTAACTGACAGAAAACTTTAGAAAAACTTAGGAGGATGTGTGTTTTGTATGCATGCATCAGAATCATTGGATCATCCTTTTGCCAATTGCACATTCTCTGGCTCTATTTGGAAATCACTCCGTTGTTGGGAGTTCTGCCTTCTTTCAAATCATTTGAGGAGCTATGTTTGGGTTGGATCGAAAGGAACTTTCCAAAGATAGGTCATCGTGTTATGCTAATCTTTGTGGTTGCTATGACTTCAATTGCTTCTGAGGGTCTTCATTTATTTAACAAATGGTTGATGCTGTGTACCAACAAGAAGCTGATTGAACACGGCAGAGACTGGCATAAAATCAGGAGACTGGCTACTGTAGCTTCTAATGATTGAAAGTTTCGATGACAGATCATGCTGTATCTCATCTTACTAGGGGATCAATTGACAAAACCATAGAACTCAAAGTCTCCATTTTTATATGCATGCTTCCTTCTACTCTGGACTGGCATCTTCTAAGATCATATTTCTTCTGTGCCAACTTGCTGTACTCTTCTGATCAAAATTCTTCGGTGCAAAGTAGCTTCCTTCTATTTGCTGCACCTTTTAATGCCAAGTAGCTGCCTTCCTCTGATCATATATCTACGGGCTGGCACTCCGTTTCTTCCAAGAGCACTACATTGCATACCCTGCTGATCTAACTACTTTTGCAAATCTTTCTGTTCTGACTTCATTCTAGTTTTATGTATGGTTATCTCCATGTTTTTCGCTGCTAGTGCTATCCTCATTCACTCATGTGTAAATCCTTTCTTTTTCTGCAATAAAGGCTGGGTAGTATTCATACCTCCCTTCTACTCAAAAAAGAAAAAGATAATTTGCGATACTTTGATGAAGATTCATATATTCCTGAAAAGGATACAAAAGGCTGATTTTTAATTACATTAGCACTCTTTTGGTCAATCTAGTTGGAAAGAATAGAAGCACGTTTCAAGGCAGGTAAATATCCGCTATGAGTTCTCTTAGGCAATCCGAGAAATTTTTAAGGATTTGGTTCTATACGCCCTTAAATGATGTCAATAGGGTGAAGATAATTTTCCAGAAAGTTGGATTGAGAATCTAAGGAATGTAGTGGGTTGAATACCTTATTGGGACTTTCTCAACCTCCTCCTCTCTCTTTCCCTCCCCCCCTCTCCTCTCCCTTTATTTCTCCCTTCTCCCTCTCATTCTTTCTTTATAATTTCTCTGATTTTTAGTAAAATTTTGGTGCATAGCACTATTCACCTTAATTATTAAAAAAAAAAAACTTGCGCATCACACCATTTCTTTAAGCTAGCCTCTTGCAATTGCTTTGCATGTGAGTTTGATAAAGGAAAGAAAGGAAACTTCTTTAGGAGCCACATGACATAAAATGAAACAAAAAAGAAAAAAACAATTCTAGAGTTGGTAAGCACATAGGAGATGTGCACAAAAATGAAAGTGGAGTGGAGTCATGTTGGCTCCACAACAAAGAGCATGTATTGCTTATAGCAGAGATATAATCATGGTTTTTGAGTTCAGAGTGCATATCTTCAAGGGCACCACTCTACTATGGGCAAAACACTAATATATATTATTTAAAAAGGTAAAATCCTAGAATCAACCACATTTGACCATCCTCCAAAGCTTAAAATATTCTCTTGTATGTATTGCTACAAGGCTCAAAATCTCAGATGAAAAGATCGGACGAAGTCATGCTGGAGTCGCTACAACGATCCGATTCGGATCTCTTTCGAAAGAACCTGCAAAATAAGTTAAAAATTGGTTGGGATACTCCGATTTTTAACCCTTCAATGCTGAAGTCAGTTTGAACCTTGAGAACAGAAGGTGAGAAAAATAGAATAGAGAGCAGGAGGATTTATGTCGAACTAGATAGTTTGTGACTTTGTGGGAGCTAGAATCCCAACGGCAGAGTCTTCTTCTAGTTTGAGCTTGAAACTTGAGAGTTAGAACTTACCTGGAGGATCCCCTAGCCTTCTATTTATAAATAGACTGATGAGGCCATTAGGAAGTTTGTTAGGCCGTTGGAGGAGTTTATTAGGCCATTGGAGGAGTTTACTAGGCCGTTGGAGACCAGCTATAAGTGAACTAGAGTATAGCTGTATGTATTTGTTGGAAATGATGTCATACTTAATTGTATATGTCAGCTGGAAATAAATTGAAGCATGGCTGTATGTGAGATCGTGGCCAGCTGGGGCTTAGTTGTAAAGATTGTGGTGGGCTCTCGCAGAATGATTGCTGTCGCTAATGTAATGGCTCATCTCAATAAAGGATCGAGGAGAGATCAAGTATCATATGAGACCGGACATCTTGAATATATAGAATACTTTGCTTTAAGTCGGTATTTATATGAGCTGAAATGAGTCAGATCGATATTTATCTGAGCTGATCATAATACTTTACCTGAAGTCAATTCAGGTAGCTCAGGTCGATATTTAGATAAGCTAGATTGAGTCAGGTCAGTATTCAGCCTCCAATTCAGGTCGGCATTCAACCTTCAATTCAGGTGGCTTTATATGAACTCAGCTTTCAATTTAGGTCGACTTTCTTATGAGCTCAGTCTTTGATTCAGATCGATTTTATATAAACTCAGCCTTTAATTCAGGTTGACTTTCTGTTGAGGTCGGCTCCTATTGAGGTCGCTTTTATGGTGACCTCGGCCTCAAGTTGAGGTCGGTTTTGTGGTGACCTCGGCTTTAAGTTGAGGTTGGCTCTATGATGAGGTGAGGTGGGATAACTCCCACAACAGTATGTCTTCAGTAGGAAAAGAATAAAAAATTGCACTCCCTTTTCTTGTATTTTATAGTCATATCTCATACCAAATAAAACTACAACAAAACCATGCATCACACATCCAAGATATTGTTGTCCATATATCATCCCCGCCAAACCTATTTTACATGCATATGTCATTAGATATAATGGAAATAATTATATATGAAGAGAACGTTTGTTGTTGGACAAGCATAATCGGACTCTATAAATGTAAAATCTCTACATGTGTTATTTAGTTATAAAAATTCTATGATAGAAGTCATGCGCTTTTCTTCTCTCTTCTCTTTCCCCCATTCTCAAATGGCATGTGCATGATATGTGGAAAATACTAGTGAAAAACATCATGCATGTATATCGAAGACATTGGTGTCCATATCATCTTCATCAAGCATTTGTCTAGCATTAGAGATGTCAACTAAAACTTGGTTTAATGACATCAAACTTGTTGATCAAGAACATATGTTTGAGGTTTTCAAAATTTATTCGAATAGAAAATTTACATGATAAACCTGGCATTTATCATACCACTACAATTTTTAAATGCTGATATGTATAAGATCCATGTTAAAACATAATTTATAGGAGACAAAAGCAATTAGAAAGCACATATTGTGCTAAATTTCTTATCAGGTTACTGATCAGCGCCGGAAAAAGTTGCGTGACTCGGACTCGTTCTTCCCTCCAATATTAGCATTTAAGCATTCGAAAATGCATGCACTAGATATTTGAATTTTCCAGAATAATTCAAATGGATTTTGTTAAACAGTATTTGAAAAAGAAAAAGATAAGATCAGTTAGAGATAACTATTTGAATAGGTAGTTAACCAATTTGAGTAAACTCTAATAATTTGAATAACACATCACCAAAATTTTGTTTGACAATGTCAGCTAAAAACCTGAGAAAGGCCTCAATTCGCTTATTTAGACGTAGTTTGAATAAACAGCAACATCATTTTTTCTCTATTAAAAAAAAAAAAAGGAGAGCATCACCATTTTCAAATATCACTCCCCGGAGGAGTGGGGAGCCAATGAGGATTGTTAGTTAAGTGATTACTAACTCAATCGTCACATTATTTTTGAAGATAAAATTTCCCAACCGGATCTGATTTATGTAAAGATTCCACCTCAACTGCGTCCTCTAAGCCCCTCTCTCCTCATCTCCTCTCTCCTCTTATTAGAGTCGAAGCAGAGGAGAAAGAGGAGAGATTAGGTTCATTCTTCATTCCACAATAAAGGGAAAAGTTGACATCGAGAGAACCTGAAGGTACGTTCTTTTTAAAAGGCTTTTTCCAACTGTGTCTATTTGATTTTGATGTGGACTTTCTGTGATTTCTTTGATTCTGGTTTCAAATGTTCAGTTTCATCTCTAGGCATTCTGCGTACATTTTCTCTCCATTGTCTTATTAGCTTTCAAACCATGCTTGGATTGAAAGACTTGTTGTTCTTATAGTCCATTATTTACAAGCCTTATATAATAAAGATGGTAAGTGATTTGCTCCAGTGCACGATGGCCTTTGGACTACTTTTTGTTGTTTGTGAACATGCTCAAGATTGTTTCAGATCAAAAAACCTGATGGAAATAATCCATCGATATTCCTTTGTCACTTGTGCTAGAATATGTATTCTTTGAAGATTTTATTTTGGTGATAAAGCTGACTGTAATTTGTTTCATGGGTTCAAATGTTACCTTTAGATGTGGCATGATAGTTTTTATCAGTTTGGTTATTGCATGTTGTTTGTTGTATGCATTGATGTTCCAATCTGCTGCATGATTATGCTGCACTTTGCTTTGCTTCTTGCAGACCTATTACATAAAAGAAAATAAGATGAAGAACAAAGATCTCAAGCCAGGGACTTATCTTGGAAATAGTTTCAGGAAAGCACCTATTTTTCTTATGATGACTTCACTCTGTGGGTTATCTTTCTATTTTGGAGCCAGTTACTGCTCTATGAAAAACATATTCTTCGCCATGGATGCTCCGCATAGAGTTCAATTTCACATGAAAAGTAACGTAACTCCTGAAGTCAAGCCTGTTGCTTTTCCTGAGTGTGATAGTGACTATCAAGACTACACACCATGCACAGACCCAAAGGTATGTGCCATATGAATCTGCTTCTATTTGATGCTCAGTATTTTTTCAAATGTTGCCATGGACCTTGACAATTAATACTTGTTAGTTTTCAAGTTGCACTAGTTAATATTTGTTGTATTTACTATGCCAAAAAGTTGGCTCTTTTGTTACTATAACCAACGCTATTTCTGTCTTACTGTTGCGAATTGTTTGTTATTCTGCAGAGATGGAGAAGGTATGGTAACTACAGACTGACGCACAGGGAACGCCATTGTCCACCCATCTATGAAAGAAAAGAATGCTTGGTGCCTCCACCTGATGGATATAAGCAACCTATCAGATGGCCAAATAGCAAGCATGAATGTTGGTACAGGTGAAGTACTAATTGCACATTTTTCTTATCATATTGTTTGATTTGTTGCCTGATTCATTACATAGCTTAATTTCTCAATGTTAATATTGATGAATTTACATAATATCAAGGTTTCAAATCCCATGAAATAGGATGTGCCACCGTCCCCGATATTTGGGACGGAGGATGTCCCAAGACGTCTCGATCGGGATGCTAGGATACTAGTGGGATAGCCCTGTCCCAACATATGGGATGGTACTCCATCCCAATATCCTGTGGGACGTCCCATTGGGATCTGAATCCTTGTCTGATATACTTTGTGTCTGCGGTTCAGAAATGTTCCCTATGACTGGATAAACAATAATAAATCTCATCAGAATTGGCTGAGAAAAGAAGGCGAGAAGTTCCTTTTCCCTGGTGGTGGTACTATGTTTCCCAGAGGAGTTGGTGCCTATGTGGACTTGATGCAAGATCTAATTCCTGAAATGAGAGATGGAACTATCCGGACTGCCATTGACACTGGGTGTGGAGTAAGTGCCTTTCTATCCACATATGCCCACGGTATAAGATGTCCCCTTAAATGTGTGTCCCCCTTGTCACACTTTTCTAACCCTTTTAAGCGAAGATTCAATATCTGGGTACGCTCCATGTTAGAATTATAGTAGGACAGAAGCATCTGAAGCAAGAACTTATGCGGTCTTCAATTCACTGTTTCCATATCTTTGCAATTGCATGTGAAATCAGAACATCTTATGCTGGTTGATTGACAATGATGTTTATGACTTTGAAGATGTAGGCATAATCCAGCCTGTCCATTGGATTATATTTTTAATGATTTTGGTGCATTTTTATGTTGCCGGTATGCAGAAAATCATTTTAATAGTTAATTCATATTTTTTTGTGTGAAGACTCATACAGACATATGTTTAGTTCTATATCGGCTATACATTGGATAGATCTTAGATGCTTATACAAGATCAATAAATCCAAATAACATCTTCTGACAAGTCTTTTTAGGTGAGGTACTATGTCATGACCCTTTGTTCATATTGTGTGAACTTTCCGATATGTTCATGTTGATAGAACAGATTTGAGATTCTCCTTCGAAATAGAATTGATTGTAAGATCCCTTTTCTGGGAAGTCCTGCACATTTTTCTTGTCAACGTAATAAAACCTAGTCCTTAATCCTCAACGTCTTGAAACAAAAACAGATCAAAAAGTAATAGAAAATAATTTGGTTCAGCCAATGGCCTTTTCCGAGTGAGCAGACAGCCTCTATGTTATGTGCAAATTGCGTGCGCATCCCCTGCAGGTGTAGTAGCTTCAGATTGTTTAAATGAGGACTTTTTTCTTTGAAAGCTGCTTCATAATCCTCCTGCTTCTTGATGGATCATTGGAGGCAATCGTACTTGCTAAACCTCTCTAGAAATAGCTTTTTCCAGCACTCCAAGCATGCCCTACCATATTTATAAAGAAAAAACCCTCATTCCTTGAACCACATGCCTTTGTGTTAAAATATGCTTGATTTAAGTGCCAATACCATGCTTGCAAGAGGAGAGTATGCTCAATACTGCACCTAGAAATAAAAGAGTTTAGTAAGCTTTTTTTAGCAATAAAAGAGCTTAGTAAGTTAAGCATGAAGTTCCTCACTAATCTAATAAGCTTTTCATACATTATTGCAGCATATTGGAGTACACTTTACAAAACTACACTGAGAAAATTAAACTTAAGGCATTTATATCATATATTTGCAAGTCTAAGGAGTTCTTAACTATTAGGGTTTTGGTACTGGATTTTGTGCAATTAGTAAACTTACATATTATTCATGCATCTGCAAATTGGCTATAAACAGGATGCTCTCTGTTCTCGCAGGTTGCAAGTTGGGGGGCTGATTTATTAGACCGAGGAATTTTGACCGTTTCTCTCGCACCTAGAGATAATCATGAAGCACAAGTACAATTTGCACTTGAACGAGGTATTCCAGCAATTTTGGGCATCTTGTCTACTCAGCGCCTTCCTTTCCCAGCCAACTCATTTGATATGGCCCACTGCTCCAGATGCCTCATTCCATGGACAGAGTTTGGTAATTTCTCCTCTCTTAAGTTGTCATTTTTCAAAGAAGGAGCACCGTTCCATGTATTTTTAATTTGTATCAGTTGTCAGAGTAGAAGGTTTCTTTGAAATAAAAGAGCTAGAACATGCATAGACCTGTATGGACTTTCAATAGTATGATATTGCATTAGTGTTATATAAGTTGAAGCGGGGGATCTAAATTTATCCTTCATCTACCAATTAGCATTCACTTTGTTGTGTCCCTTCAGGATAAATTGGCTTTTCAAAGCACAGTACTCTTTAAACAAAATCATCATTAACTAACCTTATCTATTTGCAGATCTCATTATATATATATATATATATATTCATTGTAGCTGATTTTATCTAATGTTCAAGTTTTTGGAACAATTTGAGAATCCTTGTTAGTGTTTGGGAGTACAAAATGCAGGTAGTTCCACAAAGCTTAATTCATATTCTCTCACACATATGGAGAATGGTTCATGCTAATGGGTACCTGAAAAGTGTTATATATATTTTCCTGAGAAGTATTTCTTCAATTGTCTCAAACTGTAATCATTTTGAGGAGAGGCAATTGCCACTTCAGCGTTGCACAATGTCATGATAATTCCATTTCATTTTCATATAGTTGGTAGCCATACAGCCACTCTAAATCAAAATCATGTTGCAGGTGGGATTTACCTTCTCGAAATACACCGCATACTTCGGCCTGGTGGTTTTTGGGTGCTCTCAGGACCACCTATAAACTACAAGAACCGATGGCATGGTTGGCATACAACAGTGGAAGAACAGAAAGCAGAATTTGGCAAGTTAAAGGAGATGCTGAGAAGCATGTGTTTCCAATTCTACAATATGAAAAATGATATTGCTGTGTGGCAGAAATCATCAGACAATAACTGCTATAATCAGCTAAGTGTATCCAATTCTTATCCTCCAATGTGTGATGACAGCATAGACTCAGATGCAGGATGGTACATTCCACTCCGCACTTGCCTATCTATTCCACCCCAAAAATTGAAGCTGGGACTGGAATTTTCTCCTAAATGGCCTGATCGGTTGCATGCAACTCCCAGACGTATTGCTTGGGGAGCTGGTGGGTTCAAGAATGATGAGAGCAAATGGAAGCGTAGAGTGAAACACTACAAGACACTTCTTCCAGCACTTGGAAGTGAGGAAATTCGAAATGTAATGGACATGAATACGCTGTATGGAGGATTTGCAGCATCCCTTATTAATTCTCCTGTATGGGTCATGAATGTTGTCTCTTCCAATGGTATAAATTCCCTTGGAGTGATCTATGATAGGGGATTAATTGGTACCTACCATGACTGGTAAGTATATTAAGATGTAATCTTTTTGTGATTCAAGTACATGCTCATAGTTATGCATAAAAATTTATCCACAATGGTTTCAGGTGTGTGGAATCATGAGATAGCATATGTAGTTTGTACATGTAGGAAACTTGAAATGGTATGTTAGGAAAGCAGTACTCATATGGTTTTTAAGGAACTTGATTTGGCCTTTTGACTACATCCTTTGTGGGACAAGAAATTAAATTTCGATGTAATTGTGGTTCAATCTTTCAGAATTTTCACTTTTGCAAATGATGAACCAACTTTTTGCAGATCTGTTTAATTGTTATTTGTCTAATATAATGTAGGTGTGAGGCTTTCTCAACATATCCACGGACTTATGACCTCTTGCATCTTGATGGCCTCTTTACTGCAGAAAGTCACAGGTGAAATTCTCTACTGAATATATCTCAATGTCTTCTTAGGATAATCAACTATTGTTAGACTTATTTCGCTATGTACTAAACATAGACCCAAAAGTTTCAACATTCATAATGCACCTCAGAGCACAAACACACTCACATATTGGACTCCCTTAGCCGTATCTGTTTAAGATACGTCTACTAGTCAAGGTGTACTGACCCATCAAGCAGTGAGAACTTTATGATGTATCTATTAATCATGGTTTGATCGATTAAACAGTGAAATTTTATGATGTGTCCTCAATCTAGAGTCAACCATGTATCAAATTGTGTGGAATTTCTGGCCAGTTGAACCTGGCATGAGAAAGGGGGGCTATGCGAAACTCAAAGGCCACTTGGCTGGAAAGAAAGATGTGTTGTTGGTCTGATAACCTAAGCTCATGCATCTGGAAGGCAACCCTTAACTAGATCTAAGAATGTGTAGGCAGAAAGGAGGTGCCAACGTTTAATACGGGAAGTTGCCTTCATCTCTAAAACCCTGTACCTGTGATGTGCTGAATCCAATCCAAGTTTTAGAAAATAGAAATGTTTACTGATAATCCATGTTAACCACTGCAAGATCTTCATATTAGATTGACATCCCCTAAATCACTTAGTTTGTCATTTGTACTATAATGTTTTTAGTGTTATTAAGTAGCATCTGATAGTTCCTCATGGTTCTCTTCATTGATTGTAATGGTTATTCATGCGGCAAGAAAGTGGTTATCATTCGATTCTTTCATTAACTTTGTGGTGTACAATAAGCTTGTAAAAATCCAGTGTTTCCATGCTTATTTACACAAACTTTCAAGCAGTTATTTTAGTGAATTTTTGATCACCATGCTATCTACAGACCTATGTTCAAATGCAAATGTTCAAACCCTGACATTCGCATCCGTTTTGGCAGATGTGATATGAAATATGTTCTGCTAGAGATGGATCGGATCCTACGTCCAAAGGGATATACAATAATCAGAGAGTCAAACATTTTTATAGATGCAATAGCAGCCATTTCCACAGGAATGAGATGGAACTGCCAGAAACATGACACTGAATACAAAGTACAAAAGGAGAAGTTGTTGATATGTCAGAAAAAACTTTGGTACTCTCAGGCACAATGAGCAGTGAGAACTATATGAGAAGCTCACTGCAGTACTTTTGTTTCCGGGATTATGTTCAAAATTCAGTGCATTCTTTCTCTACTATTTGCCATTGGTGAAAGCCATCTGCTTGCTTCAATTTGAAAAATCTCATAACCTTATTATGTTTCTGGTTTTTCGTGACTGAAGTAAAGTGGAATTAGATATGCTAGGAGAGGAAGATGAGTCTTGGTGAAATAGTAAGATTGCTTTATTGTGACTTGGAGGTCATAGAGCTCAAAATATGAAAACAGTCCCTTTATAAGCAAGGGTAAGACTGTAAATATCTGATTTTTCCCAAATCCTGCAATGGCGAGAGCCTCATGCACCGAGCCACCCTTTTATATGCTACGAGGGTTTTGGTGCTTTGTATCATATGAAAAGGTCCAATAAGGTCTAATGCTAGGTGGTGGAGCACAATTAAGTGCCATTTTGTTTGGCAAATCTTAACCAAACCCTATTGATACTGCAGCATCTGTTGAACTTGTTGACTTGCTGCCTTATAACAAGAGAGAAAAGGAAGGGTGATGGAAGAAACAATGAAATCAACTGGGTCTCTTCCTACCTCTCTGGTAGTTTGAAGCATATGTTTAATGAATTATTCACAAGTATATTCACGGATGATCCATAAAGTTTAGGCTATTGGAGTCAATGATCTCGTTTGATTTGGGAGTGAGATAATGGGACAGGGCTAGTAGTCTTGTGATTTGGCCTAATCTAGCAGAGTGGGTTACAGAAGTATATTGTCTATCCATGTGAGATATTGTAAGATAAATAATTGACAATTTTCTAGGCTGCTTAAATATGTGATGGTAATGATGAGTGCAGAGTTAAGAGGGCTCTCACAACCATTTGAGAATCATTGATTTGTGCAATTTTTTTGAATAATAACCGGACTTTTTGGATATTGGACTTCCTAAAAAGGAAAGCCCTTAGGGTTAGGTGCCGAGCAATTATACTAATAGCTGCTGATCACTGCTTCGTACAAATCAAGAAGAAGAATGATCTATCAGTTGTAAGCCCTTTGAAATAACAAGCATTTCTTCTAAAATAACATGTAATAAACCTCTCCACTAAGCTTGGACATTAACTCCAATTCTACTCATCCCTTGTTTGCAACCAAGGCAATATCCATCTACCAAATAAAATCATCTCCGTAGAACTTAGTGATTTTACCATTTCAGGAGTAGAAGAAACAATGATTGGATCAAGTTGTTCTTCTATACATCTGAATGCCTAGCTGCAGTATTACTTCTAGTGTTTAGTCCCAAATGTATCACTAACTCATTCTGAACAGTTTATCGTTCAGGTCATGTGGTTTGTTAACGTTGTATTAGAACGTAGTTTGATACCATTTTTTAGCCTTCTTCATGGGTGGGATGGAGCTGGTAAATCTAACAGATATTGTTGGTTTATTTCCAAAAATTTTGAGCTTTTGGAGTCAAATGATTAGTTAAAAAGTAGTTTTCATAGTATTCCACTGCAAAGTTCTAAATATAAGATCATTTGTAGCCTTCTATAGAAACCATAGCATAGTGAAGCAAAGAGAAAAGGATTTTGTTATCCTTTATTTTATCGCATCTTCAGTGGGGGACAATATATTCATCTTTAAAATTTACAAGCATCCAATAAAAGAACAGGAGATTAAACCTGAAAAATATAGATGTACTGAATTGGATTGATCTTTGAAAAAACAATCAATCACTAAATGCTACATTATTTCTTGATGGATGTCACAAAGTGAGCAAGACTAGGGTTTAAAAGAATAAATTCTATTCTAAATTAGAGTTTTGAAGGAAAGGCTCTCACTAAATAGCTTCCTAAGAAAATTTGGATCCTTGAAAGAACATATTTGCGTTTCCAAATTAAATCTTAAAAGCTTCTACGTACAACTATTTTTGTATAGATAAGGATATTTGAAAAGTGGAACTCCACATTTCTATTAACTTCTTGGACAAAAAGTAATTTTAAAATCAATCATTAGTTAAGAACCTGTATGTTGATTTTATGAGAAAATAGTAGTAGATTAACTGATTTCCTATGCCCCCAAAGCCCCACCCAAGAATAAAGCAGGTTAAATTGGCATTTTCATAATTGCTAATCCACTTGATTATAGGAAAATCTTTGTTGGAATTTGTAAGCCGAATTTAATATAGTTCTATTATTAGCAATGACCTTTAGTATTTTTTATGAATTCCACTTAGAATTCCTCTACATATATAGACCTAAAGTGTCACTTATAAATATGGCTCTTAGTATTTTGTGTAGAAGATAATTAAAGAGTTGTAAAACCCTCTATATAAAGGGATATACTTTAGCCATTTTAGATCAAGAGAGTTGAAAAAATTTTAAACAAAGTTAAAAATTCTCTTCTACCAATAGGGTCTACTATATTCATCTCTTGTGGGAGAAATACAACAAATACTTCTTTCCTCTATCTACCATAACAAAGTGGTATCAGAGCCCTCTTGAGAGAAATAGCAAGTGGGTTAAAACTTCAAGTACCTCACCTCACCAATGAGAACTATGAGAATTGAAGTATCCAAATGAAGGCGTTGTTTGTCTTACATGATTTGGAAAGCTATTGAGATGAGCTATGAGGAGCCTCAAGATGAAACAAATGGCACGGCAAACCAAACTTTCAAAGAGTCAAGGAGGAAGGACAAAAAGGTACTCTTCTTCATCTATCAAGCCTTAGATGAAGCAAACTTCGAGAAGATCGCAAGTGCCACAACCTCCAAACAAGCCTAGGAGATCCTTGAGAATGCCTATAAAGATGAAGAAAAGGTGAAGAAGGTTTGGCTCCAAACACTCCGAGCCAAATTTGAAGTATTGCAGATGAAAGAGTTTGAAACTATTGCGGACTATTTCACTCAAATTTTTTCCAATGGTGAACCGAGGAATGACAAAAAATTGGAGGATGCCCATGTTATCAAAAAAATTCTATGCTCGATGAATGACAAGTTCAAGCATGTTGTTGTGATGATCGAAGAATCAAAAGACCTGGAGTCTACATCCATAGATGAGCTTATGGGCTTATTAATAACATATGAGCAAAGAAAAAAAAGAAGTAAGATATAATTGAGCAAGTCCTCTAGTCAAAGTTGTCTTGGAAGGGTAGAAATGAAGCTTCTAAAAGCGATAAGAGTCCAAATGAATGAGGTTGAGCTGAGGTCATGGACGTGGCCATGGCTTTGTTCATGGCCGTGGCCCTGGTCATGGAGGACAAGGAAGGTCTGAAGAAAGAAATCAAAGCCCAAATAGTGGACAAGGAAGAAGAGAAACAATAGGCCAAAGGTACAATAAATTTGAAGTTCATTATTATGTTTGCAAAAAATATGGCCATTATACTTCTAAATGTTATGATAATAAAGAGAAAGCCAACTTTGTTGAAAAGGAAAAAAAAAGATTCTTCTTATTGATAGCTTACAAAGAAGATAGAGCCATCATGTATGATAGTTGGTACTTGGACACAGGAGCAAGTAACCATATATGTGGTCATAGAAGCATGTTTGTGGAGTTAGATGAGTCAATTAAAACTCAAGCCTATTTTAGCGATTCTTCAGAAGTTCCAGTGAGAGGCAAAGGTAAAATCTTTATTTACCTCAAAGATGGAAGCTGCCAATTTATTTCTGATGTTTATTATGTGTTGGAAATGAAAATAAATATATTAAGCTTGGGCCCATTATTAGAAAAAGGTTATGATGTGCACACGACAGATAAGAAACTTTGTATTAAAAATGGTTCAATTCAGGTGACTGCCCAAGTGGAAATGTCAAAAAATAAAATGTTCAATCTAAAAATCAAAACTAATGTGGCAAAATGCTTGAAAAGTTATATCAAAGATTCTTCATGGCCATAGAATTTGAGGTTTGGACATCTCAACTTTGATGATCTTAATCTCTTATAAAAACAAAAGATGGAGCATGGCTTACTGCACATAGACTATCCTGAGCAACTTTGTGAAGAGTGTGTGCTAGGCAAACAATCAAGGAGTTTTTCCTAGAGGTATGATTTAGAGCAAGATAGCCACTCCAACTTATTCATACAAATGTTTGTGGACCCATTGTCCCAACATCTTTTGTCATGCCCCGAATCCGGGACATAACACGGCCATGCTACCGAGGGATGGACCCACGATAACACGAAGCCAAAATTCATCTTCTTAAATATAATAACATGTGTATCTCCAATAAATGTAATAATAAAGTTCAATTCAATTATTTAATTAAACCAAAACTGATTCAGAGCATCTAAATCCAGAGATAAAATAATTCAAGTCTTAAAATTCATAATGACTACAATCCATAAACATAAACTGAATTCCTAGAGCAAAATTTCTAAACTTGCTTTGCTGATCTCCAAGCTTGGATTCTCTTTCCTTCGATCCTAGCCTTATTTCTCTGTACATAAAAGAGAAAATAAAAAGAATATGAGCTACACTAGCTCAGTAAGTAGATTTTCGCTTCCTTACCGGATCAGGCATAAGTTTTCTATGCTAATGCATCATTTAGCAAATAACAATTATTGTAAAAATAATTATTTCATAGAGCATATAATATAACAAGTTATAAGCTCATCATGCATGCATAAATCATATATATTTCACAATTATAAATCGTAAATCATTTTCATCATGTATTCATGTCATGTTTCAAAACATTGCTCACAGACATTCGTGCTAAGGTCACTATTATACCTGTGACAGGACCATATTTCTTAATCGACAGAGTTCTTAATTCATGTGCCAACTTTATACCCGCTGGCAGGGCCATGTTTCATGTGGATGCTAGCTCCGGATGTCGACCTTCCCGAAGGAATTCATTCATAGCCATCTGAGAGCCTTTGAAATCTTTATATCTTTTTCTTAAAGCATACATATATATATATGGAAAAATAATGAAATTCATGCTTCATAATCATACTATTTTCATAAGATATATTCATGAAATCAATGCTCATAATAAAATATACTTTTTCATATCATATATGCTGATCCTTATTTTATGAAAAATTATGATTTTATCAATAACAATTCTTTACATAAAAACATGATCATTTAAAAATAAATAAGGAGCATAAGATCTACTTACCTCGATCGTCCCGGACCTTTTAATCTTCCTTAAAAGAATCAGACAGTCCTATTTAAAATATTAAATTATTAATAAATTTTATATTTTTAATAAAATTACCTAATATAAAGAAATGACTGATTTGATAATCAGTCCAATAAATCTCTCCCTTCGGCTCTAACCCGATTTAAGGTCATAGGTCCCTAAAAGTGAAGAAGATAGCCTAATAAGGGATTCATAGGATTTTTTTTTTAGAGAGAGAAAGTAGAGAGAACGAATCCAATTTTAGAGAGAGAAAGACTTTAGAGAGGGATGAGAGAAACTTTCTCTCACATATATATATATATATATTTATATATATATATATTTTCTTTTTCTTTTTCTTTTTCTTTTTAGAGAGAGACAATAGAGAGAGAGAGAACGAATCCAATTTTAGAGAGAGAAAGACTTTAGAGAGGGATGAGAGAAACTTTCTCTCACATATATATATATATATTTATATATATATATATATATTTTTTTTCTTTTTCTTTTTCTTTTTAGAGAGAGATAATAGAGAGAGAGAACGAATCCAATTTTAGAGAGAGAAAGACTTTAGAGAGGGATGAGAGAAACTTTCTCTCACATATATATATATATATTTATATATATATTTTTTTTATTTTTCTTTTCTTTTCTTTTTTCTTTTTCCTTTTTCTTTTCTTTTTCTTTTTCCTTTTTCTTTTCTTTTCTTTTCTTCTTCTTCTCGGGCTTTTCATTGGGCCGAAACAGGGGACCTTAAGGTCCCCGTGCCTTGATCGACCGATCACGGCCATCTCATGGCCGGTGGTGGCCGGCGGCAACGGCCGACTCTCCCGGGTTCGGAGAGACCAGGGCCGGCGGTCGGCTTGACCGTCGGCGCCGAAAAATCAGAGGAAAGAGGCGGCGAACAGGGGGTTTCTTTCTCCAACTAAATCCGGCGACACCCGTCGCCGGCCATCGTGCACACAGGCACAGAAAAGAAGGGAGAGAAGAGAGGGAGACCTTATCACAACCTCCGGTGACCCCCACCGACGAGAAATCACGGCGAACACGGGTCGAGGAGTCGCGGCTTCAAATGGGAAAATCGAAAAAAAATCTCCGGCAATCGGCGGCGACTGAAGGGTCTACCCATAGAGGAGAGAGGGGGGTTTCTTATAGGGTTCGTCCTAGGGTCTTTTAATGGCCCTAGGACTCCGATTTTTGATCGGAGAAGAGGAAGACTCCGATCGGGAGTCTTCCTGCTCTGTTTATCTCCTTTTTTTTTTTTCAAATCGGGCTAGTGGGTCGGGCCTTCACATTCTACCCCCCTAAAAAAAAATTTCGTCCTCAAAATTTAACATACCTTCATTTTCAAATAAGTGTGGATATCTCGACTTCATATCGTCTTCAAGCTCCCACGTAGCCTCTCTCTCTTCATGATTACTCCAATGAATCTTTACGTATGGAATGGTACGCCATCTTAGAACTTGCTCTTTTCGGTCAATAATTCGCAGAGGAAATTCTTCATAGGTTAGATCTTCATGAACTTGCAATGGCTCATACTTTATCACACTGTTTGGATCAGGTACATACTTCCTCAGTAGTGAAACATGAAAGACATTGTGTACTTTGGATAAATCTGGTGGTAAGGCTAGTTCGTATGCAACATCTCCTATTCGATTTAAAATCTCAAAAGGTCCAATATATCGCAAACTCAGCTTGCCATGCCTCCCGAACCTCATGACACCCTTAGTAGGTGATACTTTTAGAAAAATATGATTACCGACCTGAAATTCTAATTCTCTTCTTTTTCTATCTGTCCAACTCTTTTGTCTATCCTGAGCTGCCTTGAGTCTTCTCTTGATTAGATAAATTTTATCTCTGGCATCTTGAACTAACTCGGGACCAATTAATTTCTTTTCACCCACTTCATCCCAATACAGAGGGGATCTACACTTTCTTCCATATAGGGCTTCATAGGGTGCCATCTGCATACTAGAATGAAAATTGTTATTGTATGCAAATTCAATCAATGCCACATGATTATCCCAATGTCCTCCGAAGTCAAAAGCACAAGCTCTTAACATATCCTCCAGAGTTTGAATTATCCTTTCAGATTGGCCATCGGTCTGAGGATGAAATGCAGTACTAAGCCTCAATTTTGTTCCCAAGGCATCTTGAAAATTTTTCCAAAATCTAGATACAAATCGTGGGTCTCGATCAGATACAATACTTATTGGAACACCATGCAGACGTACAATTCCATCAATATACATCTGGGCTAACTTATCAAGCGGAGTGCCAACTCGAAAAGGTAGAAAGTGAGCTGATTTAGTAAGTCGGTCAACAATCACCCACACAGCATCATTTTTTCTTGTTGTCCTTGGAAGTCCAGTAACAAAATTCATCGTGATATGTTCCCATTTCCATTCTGGTATCTCTAATGGTCTTAGCAGACCAGCAGGTCTTTGATGTTCTGCTTTCACTTGCTGGCATACCAAGCATTGAGATACAAACCGAGCTATCTCCCGCTTCATTCCATTCCACCAGAAGAGTTGTTTTAAATCTCTATACATCTTTGTACTACCGGGATGAAAAGAGAAACGAGATTTATGGGCTTCTTCCAAAATTTTCCTTTTAGTTCAAGATCACCTGGTATACATAATCTGTTCCCAAAATAAAGAGTTCCATCTGTATGTAGTCTAAACTCAGTTCGTAACCCTTTCTCTATGTCCTTCTTAATCTGACATAAATGAATATCACTTTGTTGGGCCATTTTTATCTGTTCGATCAATGCTGGTTGTACCATTAAATTTGCTAATACATTCTTATCATCAGTACAAGTCACTTCAATTTGCAAATCTTCAAGATCCCTAAGAATTTATTGCTGAAAGGATAGCAGAGTCATCACATTCGCTGAAGACTTCCTACTAAGTGCATCTGCCACCACATTAGCTTTTCCAGGATGATATTTAATATTTAGATCATAATCTTTTAATAGTTCAAGCCACCTTCTTTGCCTCATATTCAGCTCTTTTTGAGTAAATAAGTATTTCAAACTTTTATGATCAGTAAAGATTTCACATGATTCTCCATATAAATAGTGTCGCCAAATCTTTAAAGCAAAAATAATAGCTGCTAACTCCAAATCATGGGTCGGATAATTCTGCTCATAGACTTTTAGTTGTCGAGAAGCATAAGCTATGACCTTATCATTCTGCATCAACACACAACCTAATCCTTTCTTAGAAGCATCACTATAAATGACAAATCCTCCTTCCTTAGATGGTAGGGTAAGAACTGGGGCAGATATCAATCGTTGCTTCAGATCTTGAAAACTCTGCTCACATTCACTGCTCCATACAAATTTTATTCGTTTCTGAGTTAAGCGAGTCAGAGGAATTGCAATTTGGGAAAATCCCTTGACGAATCTTCTATAATAACCAGCCAAGCCTAAGAAGTTTCTAACTTCCATCACATTAGTCGGTCGAGGCCAATTTACCACGGCTTCTATCTTCTTTGGATCGACTGAGATTCCTTCCTTGGATATTACATGATCGAGGAAGACAACACTATCCAACCAGAATTCACACTTGCTAAGCTTGGCGAAGAGCTTCTCTTTTCTCAAGGTCTGAAACACGATCTTCAAATGTCTCTCATGTTCCTCTATATTTTTAGAATACACTAGGATATCATCAATAAAAACAACAACGAATTGATCCAGATACGGCTTGAAAATCCTGTTCATCATATCCATAAAAGCAGCCGGTGCATTGGTTAGTCCAAAAGGCATTACTAAAAATTCATAATGGCCATACCTGATTCTAAATGCAGTCTTAGGTACATCTTCATCTCTAATTCTTAGTTGATGATAGCCTGATCGTAAGTCAATTTTGGAGAAAACTTGAGCACCCTTAAGTTGATCAAATAAGTCATCTATTCGTGGAAGAGGATATTTGTTCTTTATGGTTGCCTTGTTCAACTCCCGATAGTCAATGCATAATCGCATGCTCCCATCTTTCTTTTTCACAAATAACACAGGAGCTCCCCAAGGTGAAGTGCTTGGTCGGACAAACTTTTTATTCAAAAGTTCTTGCCGTTGATCCTTTAATTCTCATAATTCTATGGGAGCCATCCGATAAGGAGGTTTCGAAATAGGTCCGATTCCTGGGGTGATATCAATTTTAAATTCAACTTCACGCTCTGGGGGCAATCCGGGTAGTTCATCTGAAAAAATATCAGAAAATTCCTTGACAATTGGGATATCATCCAGCTTTATCTTTTCTTTCTCGACGTCTATTACATGGGCCAAAAATACTTTGCATCCTTTCCTTAAAGCTTTTCTTGCATTCATAATTGAGATAATACCCAAAGATTATTTGGATTCCGTATTATGAACTTCGCCTTGAAAGAAGAATTGCGGTTCATCCGGAATTTGAAATACCACTCTTTTTCCAAAACAATCAATATGTGCATGGTATGAAGATAACCAGTTCATCCCAAGAATAACGTCAAAATCATACATATTTAGCTGAATCAAATCTGCTGCTAATTCTTTTTCTTCTATTTGGATTATGCAATTCTTAAAAATAATGTCAGCAATAACAATATTTTTAAAAGGTGTGCTAACATATAATGGTTCATTTAGTTTTTCAGGCACACAATTCAAAGAAGTAGCAAACTTGAGAGATATAAAAGAGTGTGAAGAGCCAGAATCGAATAACACACGAGCATAAATAGAATTGAATGGGATAATACCTGTCACCACTTGATCATTTGCTTTGGCCTCTTGCTAGTTTAAAGTAAACACTCGTGCGTTTCCTTTTTATTTTTGATCAATTGGTTTGTTAGATCTAGTGTCATCTCTTTTTTTATTTGGGCAATCACGAGCCATATGTCCTTTTTCACCACATAAGAAGCATGCTCCAATCCTCTTGAGACAAGGTCCATTGTGATTTTTTCCACAGTAAGAGCAGGATGAAGATTCTTTCTTCTTATCAGAGTTATTACTTTTGAAATTTTTTTACTGATCCTTTAGATTTCCTGCTGATCTCGGTCTCTTCTTATCTCCTCTTTCTAGTTTTGCTCTTTTCAATTCAGATTTCACTTTCAAAGCTCGCTCCAGTACGTCCTTGTAGTTATTGAAAATATGAGAAGACAGACGGGATCGAATTTCATATCTTAAACCTTGTTCAAATCTGTTAGCTTTACTCCTTTCGAATTCCATAAGTTGGGGGCAGAAGCGGCCTAGCTCATTAAACTTGTTAGCATATTCTAGCACCGTCATATCATCCTTTTGCTTTAAGGCTAGAAACTCATTTTCTTTTACCAATCTCATTGTCCCCGAAAAATACTGATCATAGAATATCTCTTTGAATTCTTCTCAAGTGAGCTGATCATCATTGTTCCCATAGGCAGCTTTTATTGCAGTCCACCAAAACTCGGCATTTCCTTTTAACATAGGAATGGCTAATCGGACCTTCACATTCTCAGGATATTGCAGGGCATCAAACATCTTTTCCATCTCTCGAATCCATGTCTCTGCAGCCATAGGATCAGATCCACCCTCAAATAGAGGTGGGTTGAGCCTTTTGAATCTCTCATAGTATGACTCCATAGATAATGTCGGTCGAGGAGCAGTCTGTGCCTGCTGCTGAATAAGCTGAGCCACCACTTGACATACACCAGCAATATCTGCCTGTGTGGCCGGTGTGTCAGGAGCCCGCTCAGCTGGTTGATTGTCAGCTCCTCGTGATGTCAGTCTTGCTCCTCTTGTCCTAGCGGCCATATTTGCCAAAGTCTCACCCTCCCTATCGCTCATCGCTTCCTATTCAAATGCCAATCATTATTACGTTATTTTATAACGGAGTTACAGTATAGTTAATAATTTAAGTCAGAGTCTAACTATGCGTAACCTAGCTACTCACTGTTAGGTTTTAAGTTCTATCCTTGATTAAACCTATTGCTCTGATACCATAAAATGTCACGCCCCGAATCCGGGATATAACACGGCCATGCTATCGAGGGATGGACCCACGATAACATGAAGCCAAAATTCATCTTCTTAAATATAATAACATGTGTATCTCCAATAAATATAATAATAAAGTTCAATTCAATTATTTAATTAAACCAAAACTGGTTCAGAGCATCTAAATCCAGAGATAAAATAATTTCAGTCTTAAAATTCATAATGACTACAATCCATAAATATAAACTGAATTCCTAGAGCAAAATTTTTAAACTTGCTTTGCTGATCTCCAAGCTTGGATTCTCTTTCCTTCGATCCTAGCCTTATTTCTCTGTACATAAAAGAGAAAACAAAAAGAATATGAGCTACACTAGCTCAGTAAGTAGACTTTCGCTTCCTTACCGGATCAGGCATAAGTTTTCTATGCTAATGCATCATTTAGCAAATAACAATTATTGCAAAAATAATTATTTCATAGAGCATATAATAAAATAAGTTATAAGCTCATCATGCATGCATAAATCATGTATATTTCACAATTATGAATCGTAAATCATTTTCATCATGTATTCATGTCATGTTTCAAAACATTGCTCACAGGCATTCATGTTAAGGTCACTATTATACCCGTGATAGGGCCATATTTCTTAATCGACAGAGTTCTTAATTCATATGCCAACTTTATACCCGCTGGTAGGGCCATGTTTCATGTGGATACTAGCTTCGGATGTCGACCTTCCCGAAGAGATTCATTCATAGCCATCTGAGAGCCTTTGAAATCTTTATATCTTTTTCTTAAAGCATACATATATATATATGAAAAAATAATGAAATTCATGCTTCATAATCATGCTATTTTCATAAGACATATTCATGAAATCAATGCTCATAATAAAACATGCTTTTTCATATCATATATGCTGATCCTTATTTTATGAAAAATTATGATTTTATCAATAACAATTCTTTGCATAAAAATATGATCATTTAAAAATAAATAAGGAGCATAAGATCTACTTACCTCGATCATCCCGGACCTTTTAATCTTCCTTAAAAGAATCAGACAGTCCTATTTAAAATATTAAATCATTAATAAATTTCATATTTTTAATAAAATTATCTAATATAAAGAAATGACCGATTTGATAATCAGTCCAATAAATCTCTCCCTTCGGCTCTAACCCGATTTAAGGTCATAGGTCCCTAAAAGTGAAGAAGATAGCCTAATAAGAGATTCATAGGATTTTTTTTTTTTAGAGAGAGAAAGTAGAGAGAGAATGAATCCAATTTTAGAGAGAGAAAGACTTTAGAGAGGGATGAGAGAAACTTTCTCTCACATATATATATATATATATTTATATATATATATATTTTCTTTTTCTTTTTCTTTTTCTTTTTAGAGAGAGACAATAGAGAGAGAGAGAGAACAAATCCAATTTTAGAGAGAGAAAGACTTTAGAGAGGGATGAGAGAAACTTTCTCTCACATATATATATATATATATATATATATTATATATATATATATTTTTTTTCTTTTTCTTTTTCTTTTTAGAGAGAGACAATAGAGAGAGAGAGAGAACGAATCCAATTTTAGAGAGAGAAAGACTTTAGAGAGGGATGAGAGAAACTTTCTCTCACATATATATATATATATATTTATTTATATATAGATATTTTCTTTTTCTTTTCTTTTCTTTTTTCTTTTTCCTTTTTCTTTTCTTTTTCTTTTTCCTTTTTCTTTTCTTTTCTTTTCTTCTTCTTCCCGGGCTTTTCATTGGGCCGAAACAGGGGACCTTGAGATCCCCGTGCCTTGATCGGCCGATCACGGCCATCTCATGGTCGGTGGTGGCCGGCGACAACGGCTGACTCTCCCGGGTTCGGAGAGACCAGGGCCGGCGGTCGGCGTGACCGTCGGTGCCAAAAAATCAGAGGAAAGAGGCGGCGAACAGGGGGTTTCCTTCTCCAACTAAATCCGGCGACACCCGTCGCCGGCCATCGTGCACACAGGAACGGGAAAGAAGGGAGAGAAGAGAGGGAGAGGAGGGAGACCTTACCACAACCTCCGGTGACCCTCACCGACGAGAAATCGCGGCGAACACGGGTCGAGGAGTCGCGGCTTCAAACGAAAAAATCAGAGAAAAATCTCCGACAATCAGCGGCGACTGAAGGGTCTACCCATAGAGGAGAGAGGGGGGTTTCTTATAGGGTTCGTCCTAGGGTCTTTTAATGGCCCTAGGACTCTGATTTTTGATCGGAGAAGAGGAAGACTCCGATCGGGAGTCTTCCTGCTCTGTTTATCTCCTTTTTTTTTTTTTTTTCAAACCGGGCTAGTGGGCCGGGCCTTCACATCTTTTGGTAAAAACTAATACTTTCATATTTTTATTGATGATTATACTAGAAAGACTTGGGTGTATTTTTGAAAGAAAAAGTTAGAAGTTTTAGCATATTCAAGAAGTTCAAGGTAATAGTGGAGAATAAAAGTGGCTGCTCTATCAAAGCTATCTGATCAGATTAGGGTGGCGAGTTTACCTCGAAAGTATTTGAAGAATTTTGTGAAGAATATTGTATTTGGCATCAACTAACGGCACCTTATTCTTCTCAATAAAATGGCATGGTTAAGAAGAAAAACCATACTATTCTCAACATAGTGCTAAGTATGCTTAAAAGTAACAATTTACCAAAGGAGCTTTGGGCCGAGGTGGTGGCTTGTGCTGTCTACATTTTGAATAGGTGCCCTACATCAAGTTTGGAGAAGAAGATGCCACAAGAAGCATGGTCTAGAAGGAAGCCAAATATCTCTCACTTAAAGGTTTCCAGGTGCATTGTCTATGCACATGTTCCCAAACAGAAGGAGGTCCAAGTTAGATGACAAAATCTCTATATTCATTTTCATCAGATATAATTCTAAATCTAAAGCCTAAAAATTATTTGACTCTTACAATTCTAAAGTTGTTGTAAGTAGAGATATGGAGTTTGATGAAGAAAGAGCATGGGATTGGCACAACAAAGTTGAATAAATTCAAGAAGAAAAACATGTGAATATGGAGCTTCAAGAGCCATCGCCACCATTTTCACCAACACCTTCTATTTCTCTTCATCATTAGAAGATAGTTCAAGGCAAAACAAAAGATAAGATCCTTAAGAGAACTCTATGAGGTTACCAATGAAATCCATCTTATTTGTCGCTTTGCTGATTGTGAGCCTTTAAAGTTTGAAGATGCCATACAAGGCAAAAGATAGAAAGATGCTATGGATGAAGAAATCAAAGCGATAGAGAAGAACCATACATAGAAATTGATTTCCCTCCTAAAGGACAAAAGGCCATTAAAGTTAAGTGGGTGTACAAGATAGATCAAAGAATACACAAGACCAAGTTGAGAAGTATAAAGCAAGATTGGTGGCAAAAAGGTACAAGCAAAAGTCTAGCATCAACTATATGATGAGGTATTCACTCCTATTATTCGAATAGAAATCATTCATTCAATTATTTCAATTGCCGCACAAAATAGTTGCTCTATTTTCAAATAGATGTTAAATCTATTTTTTTGAATGGTTATATTGAAAAAAAGGTAGAACAACCTTAGGGGTATGTTAAAAAGGGGCAAGAATCAAAAGTTTATAAATTGTAAAGGCTTTGTATGGTCTCAAACAAGCATCCAGGGCATGGAATACAAGAATTAATACTTTCTTTGAGCAAAATGGCTATATCTAATATCCATATGAAATTATCCTCTACATGAAGTTAAATGAGAATCGTGATATCTTGCTTACTTATATATAGATGATCTTATTTTTATAGGCAATAATCCACACATGTTTGAAGAATTCAAAAAATCTATAGTTCATGAATTTGAGATTATGGACATCGGGCTTATGTCATTCTTTTTCGGCATTTAAGTGAAGCAAAGTAAAGAGGGTATCTTCATCTCATAAAAAGCATATGCAAAAGAAGTACTCAAAAGATTGAAAATCAAAGATTGTAAACTAATTGGTACATCGGTGGAATGTAGTATTAAGCTCTCAAAACAAGATGATGGCAAGGTGGTTGATCCTATTATTTCAAAAGTTTAGTCGGAAGCCTAAGATATTTAACATGTACAAGGCCAGACATTTTCTATGGTGTTGGGTTAGTGAGTAGGAGCCCATATCAATCCATTTCAAAGCCACCAAAAGAATTCTTTGCTACATCAAAAGTACACTAAGTCATAGCCTATTGTATTCTTTCTCCAATGAATTTCAACTTGTTGGCTATTCATACAGCGATTGGGGTGGAGATCTTGATGATCGAAAGAGCACAACATGCTTCGTGTCCTACATGGGTGATATAGCTTTCACTTGGCTTTCAAAGAAGCAACCTGTAGTTTGCTTTTTCTCCATGTAAAGTAGAACATATAGTTGCATCTTCATGTGTATGCCAGTGGTGTGGTTAAGAAAGTTGTTAAAGGAGATTCAACATCCTCAAAGTGAAGCTACAAAGATCTATATGGACAACAAGTCTGCAATAGCATTAGCAAAAAATCTTATTCTTCATGAACGAAGCAAGCACATTGATGTTTGCTTCCATTTTATTAGAGATCAAACAAAAGAAAAGGAGGTTTAATTACAGTACACCAAGTGTGGAGAACAAGTCGATCGTCGATATTTTTACGAAGCCCCTTAATTCAGTATTGTTTCACAAAATGAAGACATTGCCTGGAATGGTAGATGATAAGAAATTTAGTTTAAGAGGGGGTGTAGGAATTTGTAAACTAAATTAAATATAGTCTTGTTATTAGCAATGATCTTTAGTATTTTTTATGAAACTCACTTAGAATTCCTCTACATGTATAAAACCAAAGCATCACTTAACAATACGACTCTCAGTATTTTGTGTAAAAGGTAATTAAAAGGTTGTAAAATCCTCTATACAAAAGGATGTACTTGAGTTATTTGGATCAAGAGAGTTGAAGAAATTTCAAACAAAGATAAAAGTTCTCTTTTACTTATAGGTCTATTCTCTTCATCTCTTGTAGGAGAAATACTACAAATACTCCTCTCCTCCTCTATCTACTATGACAATCTTCACCTAGATCCCATGTAATACTATTGGCATTTGAAATCAACTATGTAACAATGGAAATAGTAGGTTCATTTAAACCTGCAATCTAAAATGTTAAAAAGAAAATAGCTGAAATTAAGATACAAACTGAAGCTGAGATAAGTTAAATGCCAACAATAAGCTAAAAGATGAAACAGAAACTTTCAAACATTTAGAAACAGAAGGTGTAATGGTAGCAAATATTTTTCTTGTTCTAGAGAGACTAATAAAACAGAAATCATGGTTACGCAAGACAACTGAAAATCCTATCCCTATTCCGATAAACATCAAAGCAGAGCAATGAGCCTAAGTCATGCTAATGTTGAAACTTCAGAATCAGCAACATATTGCCATTTTGACCAATCCTACATGGCTAGCAAAGTAAGGCTGAAAGAAACATGAGCCAACCTTTTAGAACCACTAACAATCAGACAAGATCTCTGGAACAACTCTAATCTAGTACTAGATTTCCCCCAAAACAGACAAGATTTGCTAATGACAAAGAGTCGACTTTCACTAAACAAGAGGAGGCCTTCTTAGGTGACAAACACAACTGAGGATAGCTTATTTAAGATTTCTCTCCTTCTAATAGACCCAGCTCATGGATGCTAATAATAGTAGGATTGGCTACACCTGTTTAGAGATACACTTCCACCTCTAGTCTAGGTAAAGGGACTTAAAAGAGGATTGAGGGTGAAGCACACCTAGAGAGAAGCAAACTTCCTTCCATGTAGATGAGAAAAAGGCATAGGTATGGGTAGAGAATAAGTGATCCACCATCTTTGGTGATTGGCCACACAAAGCACATCCTCCAAAGTTCTTTCTAAGCTTCTTTTCCAGCCAGTCCCTTGTATTGAGCCTTTTTTACAGCATAACCACATAAAACATTTGATTTTGAGAAGTGCATGAGGGTTCCAAAGAGGGATCATGAAACAACATTTGATTCTCCTTGTGCTTAAAAAGTGATACATGGATGCAAAACATTCAAGTCAACCTATCCTCCTATTGGTAAATGAAATCGAAGCATGCAAAGGAGACAACTGATGGAATTGTGCTTGAGCTTCTCTAAATGGATGAGCCAGTAGGCTAATCTTCCAAGCCAAAGATCTTGAATTGAAGAAGTTAGGAAGATACCTTGCAAAAGAGCATCATAGATCCATAAATCCTTCCAAAATAGGGAGTTTTGACCATTTTCAATCTTAACAAAGGATCTATAAAAAAGGTAAGGAGGTAGTTGAACTAATCAGAGGACTTAAGTTCCTTTTCTTTCTTTTTTATGATTAAAAAAATAAGGTACATAGTCTCTATTTATAATAGCAAGTTTCGGATCAAATTCTTCTTTCTAGCTTCTAAAAGAATTTCTATCCTGCACAAGTTCTAGTAAGATTTTTTTATCTAAAATAAACATGTCTCATGAAAATAATCTAAAAAAAAAATAAAAAAAAAAATCTTCAGAAGATAGATTTCGACTTACATCAACTTTGTCTACTATCACTCTACTGGATTCTTCTTAATTAGAAGCTATAGCCGGTCAAAATCTTATCCGAAAGAAAAAATTTTGGTTTAAGTGGCGCATTTTGAGCCTCAAACTCTAAATGAAAGAATTTGGATTTGATCACTAGGGGCATCGCCCCCTAAAGGATATGGCATTATGGTGTAGATTTTAAAAAATTATCTGATATTTAAAAAAAAGATCATCGAAATTGAACGTCATATAACCAAGTTATGACTTTTGAAAATTTGGCTTATGACTCGACTCCTAATATGAAAGATCTTGCTCCTAGACCTTGTCCAGCCCTACCTATAATGGTCAAAGTGATTCACATCAAGTTCAATGATCTTTCTAAATCAAGAGTTGATGATATTACACCAAAAATTAAAACACCTCCTAATATGTTTTCAACCATGAAAAGTTTAACCATTTTATGGTATGCAAATTGTACTTGCTTGCTCTACAAACCTAGGGCATTTATTAAATATCTCCAATCCTATTTAGCTAAGAGAGAGAGAGAGAGAGAGTTTTAGATAATGAAGATCTTTGACTCCTAAACTGCCCTCATCTTTTTATAGGTACACTGTCTTCTAGTTGACTTTGCAAGAGATCTTCTGAACATCTGAGGACCTCTTTCAAAGAAATGATCTTCTAATATTATCAATTCCTTGATAACTCAAGCAAGAAACTTGAAGAGAGATATGAAATAGAGCAGAAGCATAATAAAGATAGAAATAATAAGAGTGAATCTCCCTACAAAGGAGAGATGGTTGCTCTTCTAGGAGGCCGATCTATTGTTGACTCTCTACACCAACAATAGCCAACCAGGCTTGGAGGGCTTACCACTACACAATAGCAATCTGAAAATATCTATTAGAAAAGAGACAAGTGAACAATTCAACCATGCTACATAGTTTATTCCAACAGACAGAATGATCAACAGAAGAGACTGAACTCTTTCAACAATTGATACCAAACCCTAGGATCAGCTCAAAACTTTAAAGGATGACCTTCAATGTAGCAAAATATTCCTTCTTAGTTTGGGTGCAGACCAAGGTATCATTAGCATGCTGGAGGATTTTGGTCCCCTCATTATCTATGGGTTTCCTAGCCCCTCAAAGATCTTGATCGAAGCTTCAATATTCAGCATTCTACAAAGAGGATTAGTGACAACAATATACATGAAGGTACCAGTAAAAGGGGTCACCTTGCTTGAGACCTCTTCTACATTAGATTTAGTCACCAGTTTTATCATTCATGTTAGCTATAATTTTATTAGAAAGAAGAATACTCTACAACCAACGCATCCATCTCAAATGGAAGTTCCACAATGACAGCAAGTCAAGCAAATAACAAGGAATAATTCTATCAAAAGCATTTGAGAAATCTAACTTATAGATGACTCCTTCGATCTACCTTCTTGGAGTCGTGTATGATTTCGTTAGCATAGAAAATATCATCTAAGATTGATCTTTTGTATGTAGTTTGAGTTGGTCCATAAAAGGCTAAATTATATTGGCATGTACTTTAGAGATAATTTTTAGACAATTGTGAATGAGACTAATAGATTTGAATTCGGAAGGTGATTGGGAGTTTCTTTGTTAGGATGAGAGAAAGAATGACATAATTAATTCTAACTAGGTCAATATTGTTATCATGCAGCAGCTAAAAAATAAAGAAAATGTCACCATTTAACCGCTCGCTCCCAGAAGTGTTGGAAGAAGCAGATGGAGAAACCATATGAGCTTGGGCTTTTGTCTCTTTTGAAATTAAAAATTGCACCTCTAATTTCTTCTAAGTTAAAGATATATTGAAGTTACTAAGGCCAAGTTGAGATGGAGGATAGATGGAGTTCCAATCCAAACCTATAGGTGGAATTGTAGGCTTATCAAAAATGCCCTTAAAGAAAACCAAGAACACCTTTTTAATATCCTCAATATCTAAAGTCTCTACACCATTCCACTCCATGTTGGAGATCCAATTAAACTTTTTTCAGTTGTTGGCCACATTATAAAAGAAGGCATTATCTCCATGAACTAACCATTTAATTTTAGCCCTTTGCTTCCAATAGATTTCCTCCATCCTATGAAGCACCGATACTCTTATTTCAGATATGTACCAACATCGAGTACGTTTTTAGTGTGGATATATTTTCGATATAGTATTCGTACTCCTATCTCTGCATTCTTGAGATTGTAAGTTTATCTCTTGATGAACCAGATGTAGAGAAGCTTTTTGTTGATGATGCAAAGAATGAAGCAGTTGAAACTATTATCACTTGATTATCAAGATTTATTATTTTAATTTTTTTACTTATTTAGATTGCTAATTTTTTTCATTAATTGCAAGTGTTTGTTTATTTTTTATGATGATACTTATAAATTTAGTTGAGATTTGAGAATTTAATTTTATTAATATTCGAATATTATATATATGATTCAATTTTTTTATATATTTATATTAATATTAAATTATTATATATATTTAAATATTAATAAAAATATAAAATATCTAACCGTATCTGTATCGTAATTTTTTTAATTTTTATCGTATCAATGTATCCGTACGATAAAGTACCCATACCGTATATTGATATCTATGCTTCCTAGCCTCTATCTGATAGATACGGTGGATCTTTTGTTTACAAAAATCTATAAGCTCTCTTTCTACAGAGAAGAGAGTACATCTTACTTCTCCTTTCGATCCAGGTATTGAATCTAACAAAGCAACCTATCTTTATCTACTTTCTTAACAAATTTAACCTCGGAAATCTAGTTCTTTAAGGCCTTCATAGTTGCTCTGAATTTAAAAATAATATTCAATGTTGAATCTTCATTCAAGCCAGAGGAGGTCCATGCCATGGTGACCACATCTAAGATTCCATCATACAACTAATTTCCATCAAATTTAAATGAACCTTGCTTTTTGGTGGACTTGATAAAAGGAGTTTGATGGAAACATGATTTGAGCAAAAATCGAGTAAGACAATCTGATAAGAATGAGGGTACAAATCATCTCACTTGGTAGAGATTGAAAATCTATCCAATGTTGCTGTGATGGGAATTTCTCTGTGATTGCTCTAGGTGAAGTCTTGACCCTCTAAATAGAGATTCATCAACTGCGAAGATCTAATGAAAGAAAGAAAGTCTTTAGAAATTTTTTTCAGCTGGGGTGAGACCATTTCTCTCTTGCATCTTACAACTAGCATTGAAATCACCACAAACAATCCACTGCCCTAGAAAGGAGGATCTCACAAGTTTCACTTCTCTCCGGAACAAATGCTTGAGGTCATGGTCATTCGGCCCATATACAACTATTAAAGTCCCGCGACATTTGAGGACTTGATCTTGCCATTGAATGGCAACAAAGAATCTTTGAATTTCTTTCCTCTGAACATCAAATCTAGAGTTATTTCACCCTTACACAATACCACCAGCTGACCCAACTATATCAGAACTAATCCCAGAGTTAATTTTTCCGCCTAAAATTGATCCAAGTATTGAAGAGGAAGGATTTTCAAGTTTGGATTCCTATAGACCCACAACATAGCAGTCATTAGTAGCCAAAAAATCCCCGACAACCTTCTAACAGGATCTCTGAGGGCTATGAGATTCCAACTGATTAAGGACATACTAATCGAATCTAGTCAAACATAGCCACACACATGAGTGCAAGAGCAAAAAGAAGAGGTGAGTAACAAGCCAGCCAAAGCATGATAAAACAGATAAAAGATAACCTATGAGAGAGACATTGAAAGCAGCCAACGAAGCACTCAACTTAAAGAATCAGAAGCATAGAAAAGAAACCTCATTCAACATAATAATCAGAAAACACAATGGAGTAGAATGACAGTAGCTGAGGCATTGCAAAAATCAGCAATATGATTCTCGTAAGTCAGAACATTGGATCATGAAGCCTACAAATTTGCCCTCTCCTTTTCCAAGCAGAGTAATTAAGATTTCTACAAATCTCTCCATTTCCATATCAGATATCATGACACCACATGTATGAGCACAATTGATTAGGGTTACTATTTTCAATAATTAAATGATTAGAGGTGTCATTAGATAAAAGATGCACGAGTAGTTCATTGGATAAAAGATAAACCATGAGCCCTCATCTTGGCACTCTTCCACGTCAAGACGATCCACATGAGGCCGATCTTGTTCACTGTGATTGCCCAAAATGACACCAGACCGGCTTCCATCTCTTGGCTCCATGGTATGGTCCAAGGCCTCATGCACAGAGGGCTTGATACCCCCGGCTTGAGTGCCATTCACATCACTGGGTGGACCTTCACCTTCGAGGTTGCTAGCAAGTCCACTCGGTAGGCCCTGGACTGATCTGGCTTGTTCAACAAATGGGCTAAGTGGACCAAACGCCCAGCCCACAGGTGTAGGGATTGAACTAGATCTTTGGCCCACCCAGCATCCTTGTGTAGGTGATGAGACGAGTAAGGGAGCGGTCAAAGGAATTCAATATTATTTGACCTGGCAACAAAGACGAGAATTCAATTAAGGCATGGGAATGCAGTAGCATGGACTTGGGACAATTATTTTCTCAAGCCTCACAATTTCAGCAGATGAATAAGCAACATTAAATGAGAGTCCCTCCGAGTTAGGAACATGGTCAGGTCCCAAATGAGTCACCGGATTGGAGGACACGTGAGTTGACCGGTTTGAGGGCAGTCTTAGAGATGGTAGAAACAAAGGAGGTACCACCACACTTCTGGTTGTGGAGGGGGTTGAAGGTTGGTTCTTCCACATTAACGGCGATGTTGAGAGGTGGGTGGGGGGTTGTGTCCTGGATCTCTGGATCTACTGGAGCCTTGGAAGCTGGAGCAACCACCATCTCCCCTCCTTTAACAACCCTATTGGCTACTCCATTCAGCCAAGAAGAAGATTCCTTTGCTTGTGTCGCCGCTTGGCTTCGATACCACCGTGTTAAAAAATTATTATAAAAATTTTAATTTTTTATGATAAAATTTTTACAACGAAAAAATTTTTCATCGTAAATAAGTATATTTTTACGATAAAAAAAATTTTATTATCAAAAATTAAATATTTACGATGAAAAAAATTTTCATCATAAAAAATTGAATCTTTTGTGACGAAATATTAATTTTCATTGCTAGAAGTAAATTTTTAACGATAAAATTATTTCATTGCTACAGTTTTTATTTTTTTATGATAAAATAAATTTTTCATCATCAAAAATTAATTATTTATGATAAAATAAATTATTTATTGCTAAAAATCAATTATTTGCAACGAAAAAATTTTCATTGTAAATTTTTTTTTGTGATAAAATTTTTTATATTTGGCAATGAAAATATTTCATCGCTAAAATATTTTTTATTGAAAAAAAAAATTAGGAAAAAAATTTCATCCCAAAACCTTTCATGCGTGTCGACACTGTTCGTCTCTCTCTCGCTCTCTCATGCCGTCGAGTGCACCACCGGCCGACCGATCGAAGTCCTCTCCAGTCGTCGGTCAGCATCCTCCCTCCATGCCATCGGTCGGTAGATTGAAGCCCTCCTCGATCGTCATCCTCCCTCCGCGCCACTGCACCGATCGAATCGAGACAGTCATCGTCGTCCTCCCTCTGCCACTACCGTCGTCATCCTTCCCGATTTCTCCCTCTTCCTCCCTCACTTTCTCTCTCTCTCGCTCTCCCTCTCTTATGGTTGTTGATTCTCCTAGGGCCGCCACAGTCATCATCGCTCCGCCTCTGCCACCATCATCATCGCTCCGCCTCCACTTCTGCCACTATCCCTCTTTGAAGTTCGTCGGGCCATGATCTCTCCCTCTCTCTCAAGATCTCTCAAGTAATCAGCTAGGCATCCCGATGTGTGGAGGTCGCCCTCCATGGTGGTCGGACCTGCAAGGAAAGCCCACTCGCTAAAGTGTATCCGATAGGGGACCCTCTGATGCTTAAGTCAGTCAAAGTCTAAGGAATAGATGGAGGGAAGAAGAGATAAGAAGGAGCAAAATGAGAGTATTGGATCCTTTGTTGGACTTGACTCTCTTGGCCTTATTTGAGGATCCTTTTTTGCCTCTTTATATAGAGATAGGGTTGTAGGTTGCTGTGTCGGAATTGCATAGGCTGCCAGGGGCTTGCTAGGCCATGATCTATGGGTTGTTGGAGGCCACTTGAGCCTGCGGCATCATGATCTGACACATTGTTTTGTCACCCACTATCCCATGCTCAAGGTTGTTGGTCGAGGGCTCTAATGATCAGTTGCACTCGCAGGCTGGGTTGGTTAGTCATGGATATAAGTCGCAATCCGTGCCCTCATCTAAAAAGCTGAAAGAGTGTCCCAGGACTTTGCATATGTTCAAGGGGGTTGGAGACCTGAGGTCGGGGTGGGGGCTGAGATCTCGATCACCTCGAATATATTAGTGTCCGCATGATGCATGAGGCATCCCTCCTATTTGTCGTTGGCTCCCGACCTCGAGGTCGGCAATAGATCGAGATGGAGGGTCGGGGGTCGACCGATGCCACAGCACCATTTTTCCTGGGTGCCTAGGCACTCACTTGACCCCCTGGCACGATCTCGCCCAACTTGGGCATTAATGGGCGACCTACAGCGACCCGAAGAAAGAAGGTGGGGTTCAAAAATCAAACAATCTTCATAATAGCTGCCCACCACTCTAAAGCTGAGAGCAGCTTCCCCACTTCGGATGAAGGGAGTAGCTAGCCACTGATTATCGATATGACCTCTCCCCTTGGAGCATTCATGATGGATGGAGTCTCGGGAGCCCCAAATCGATTTGCCATGTATTGGGTGCAGATTGGCCTAATCTTGCATCTCGCTGGCCATTAAAGGTGCAGATTGGCCTCATGTTCCTTCCTTGTACTTCTCCAACTTAGTGCTTGATAGGGAACCCCATCAACAAGTAACAGGTTGATACCACAACTCTTAATATACTCAAGCTAGACTAACCTAAGATGGCATTGTATGCTGTAGAGACCTTTACCACTAAAAAATCCAACATAATAATCACCCGTTGAGTCTCCCCCGAATGGCAGTGATCGAGAGCGTAATAGTGCCCTCTACAAGAATAAGGTCGCTCAAGGGAGAACCAATTCTCCTTAAACGATCCATGGATAAGCTCATTCTATGAAAAGCGCTATAAAATAAAATATCGGCCGAGTTTGTTTTATCCACTAAGACTCATCTTATATCATAATTGGCCATTATGAGGGATATTACAACATCATCATTGTAAGGGGTATATACTCCGTCCAAGTCAACATCCAAGAAGAAAATAATCTTTAGTCCTTTATCTCTTCTGGCTTGTATCTTTTGCTTGGGCGGCCCAAACATAGTTCCTCCAAGTTGACAAGCATGTCCTTCAAACCACTGGTCCTCTAGAGATTTTGTTGATCACCCTCAATTTTGGTCGATTGTTGTTTGGATGCGAGGGGGGTGCACTAATCCTGACCAGCATCATCTCAATCCCACTAATTATTGATGTAGTCACCGAGGTGCCTTCATTAGATGGAGGCCTCGATCTCATCTTTTAATTGTAGGCACTCCTTAGTGTCATGCTAGTGATCTTGATGACACTTAAAATACTTTTACGAATTTCTCTTGCCCATCAGTGCCTTCATCCTTTGATGCCACTCTAGAATCTATGCCCTTGAAGCATTGAGATGGGTGTATCTTTCAAACTTCTGAGGTAGATTTTTAGTCAATGAGAGCTTGCTTCATCTCTCCTAGACCTCCTATTCGGCTCGTTCTTTACATCTTGGCTCCTCTTTTCTTCTGTCTGAGCTTATCCTTGGCTAACTCTCATTAAGCTGCCATCACCTCCTAGGCACTGATATACTCCTCAACTCAGGTGAGAAGCTCTAAAAAGTCTCTTGAAAACTTCTTCCCTGATGAGAAGAGAAACCAAGAAGATCTCAAATTGCTCTTTATGATGGTCATCGCGACCAAGTGATTCAAGTCAAGGATCTCTAATGTCGCTGCATTGAAGTAGTTGATATATTCCCTAAGGGACTCACCTTCCATCTACTTCATTGCAAAAAGACTCTTTGAGCCCCTCCTCCACCTCCGGCTATTGATGAAGTGAGCTGCAAACAACTGGTTGTGTTGCTCGAAGGAATGAATAGTGCCTGGCCGAAGGCTATAATACCAAAGTCGAAAAGCATTCCTAAGGGAGCATAGGAATGCTCAATAAAATACTACATCAGTGGTCCCTTAAAGATTCATTAGAGATTTGAAGCTTTCCAATTGGTCCAAAGGGTCTAATAAGCCATCATAGATTTTCAACTAGAACATTTTGAATCGAGATGTGATAGGCCCCTCAATCTTCTATGAGAAGGGTGACTTGGTAGTGAAATCAAACTCATCATCAAGGCCAGGATTTCTATATTTCATGGCCCTAATGTAGTTGTTCATTTTCTTAACCCTTCAATTGAGGTTGTTCTCCCTCCTAGAGATCCTTTCTGATTAGTGAGGGGAGGAATGACCTAGAGTTGAGTCTTCCTTGGACTATGGACTTAGAGAACGACATCTCCTATCTAATCTTGGCCTCCACAGATGAGAGTGATGGCTCCACCACACCCATCCAAGGCTTTGGAGATAGGAACAGTGGCTTGGCTATGTAGAACCTTCATGGTGACTTGGCTTGTTCATCTACTACTGCGACTATCGAGAATTAGCAATCCCTTGCTACAAGTTCTGGACAGCTACTATAAGGGCTTAGACCTACTGTACAAGCAGGTTAAACTGCTCAATGTTGCAGCTGATGCTGGGTAAGGATGCCGAGGTGGAGCTCTTTGTGGGCTCTATGGAGAGGTGTCTATCTTTGGACAAGCCTCTCATTGAGTAGCAGTAGGTATCCAATGATCTTCATGACTTCATGGTGGAAAACTTTCTCAAATATCCAAAATAGGATCAAGAACCTTTCCTCTAGCATCAATCTATTATCGCCAAAATTTATATTGAAGTTGGTGAGATCGGGTGAGCTCCAAGCTGACAAGACTGGATGAATTCTGAGTTGAAATGATGAACTAGCAAGTGGTTAGAGTATTTGAGCTCAGCCGAGCTCGGTAGCATGAGTTTGTCACCTAGGCAAGGCTAGTAAAGTGGTTGGACTATGTGTGTGCCTTGGTAAATAAAAGGAGTCAACCCTACAAAAAGAACCAAGAGTAGTTGAGCTCGGATAGAGAGGCTGGTGTCATCCATCCGACTTGAAAACAAAAAGAAAAGTCCACTTGCTGAAATTTGTCTGGTAGGAACCTTCTGATACTAAGGTTAGAGATGGATTTTGGGTACAAAAAGTGGAGACTGAGAAAGTAGTAGAGTATTAGAGAGTTTAGAAAAGCGTACATGGAGGTCCTTTAAGGGCCCCTTATATGGAGATGGGTTGGTGTCTATTATCGAGTGAAAAAGAAGTGGGCCTTAACTACTCGATAATGGCCAGCATGTTATGCACATGGTAGATCTTAACTACATGAATCATATGTTAATTGCCTATCTATTTGAAACTAGGGTTGGAAATAGGCTAGGCTAGGCTACCCATACCTGAGCCCAGCCTGATTTTTTTAGGCTTTGGACCAGGCTTAGGTCTGAAATTTTTGAGAAACCCAGGTCCAAGCCCAAGCTCAAGCTCGGCCCGAGTTACCCATTTCAAAAATTGAGCTTGCCCAAACATGCAATTACAAGCTTACATACTGCTTATTACATACTACATTAGAAAGATGAAAATAAAATATGGAAAAGAATCAATCAAGTGCTAGTGTGAGAATGGAAATTGAATTTGTTACATCATCATACAATGAGAAGATGAATGCAAAAAAATAACTATTACGCAAAATACAGCATCTGGATTTGGAAAAAAGCATTCTTATACCATATTGACAGGGCTCACTACAAAAAATTAAGGTATTAGCGATGGACATTAGCAACAATATTTTGGCCATCATTAATAATAGGTTTTAACAACGGCATTATTGATGACAATTTTACCATCTCTAATAAAATTTTTTACCAATGAGCTTTGATGATGAGTTCGTACGCCGTCGCTAAAAGTATTATCGATGGCAGTAGTAACGGTAACACCATCGCTATAGTTATCAGCAATGGCTATAGCGACGGATATTTTGCTGTCACTAATGCTAACCCTAAAAGCCTCCCATCGGTTTTCAACTTTTCATTTTCGCTCATCTCGCTGCCACCCCCCTCTTTCTCCTACCTCCGATCCCCCTCTTTTCCCCACCACCAAATCTTGCTTCGCCAAAACCCCAGCCGCCTCTCTGAGCCCCCGACCACCAGATCTTGCTTCCTTGAGCCCTCGGCCATCGGATCCCCCTTCCCCGATCGCCTGATTGCCTCCCCAAACCCCTGATCACCTCTCGCCTCCCTGAGCCTCCGATCGTGAGCCCCCGGCCACCTCCCACCTCTTCGAGCCCCCGATCACCTCCCTGAGTCCCCGATCACCTCTCTGAGCCCCCAGCCCGCCTCCCTCCGACTGCCTACGGTCTTGTTGTGTAGGATCCAATACCACATGGTGCAGTAGGAAGAAAAAAAAATTAAATAAGAAACACAGTACAAATACATGGATCGGCCTCAAGCCTACCTCTACGAAGTGTGCAAGCTTCATTATGAGAGAATAAAATACAATCAATACAAAAAAAAATACACCACTCAACCCTTGTATAAGAGTCTCTCACTGAAAAGCTTCAAAACTCTCACAAAAGCTTTCTAAAACCTCTCTTGAAGTCTTTTTACATCTCTAGAATGTCATCAACTTTCCTACGCAACTGACAGCTCATCAATTAAAGTTTTATAGACTTCACAAACTCCAAAATATTGTTACACTAGAAAATGGAGTCCCAATCAAGTCTAGAATCATCCGTGGCCGTCCGATCGTAACCAACTCACACCAAAACCATTTGATCGTGCACATCAGGGCTAGCAATCACTTGATCAAGCTCGAATGCATCCTCAATCATCCGAATGCGATCAGCTACGATTTGGACCGTCGGATCGCGTAAAAAATATCCTAAATCATGTGTGCACCACGTGTTCGGTCCAAGCGGCTCCTATGGACCACCAGTGCCCCATGGTCCATGGTGGACCGCACAGGAGCACTGGGCCTAAGCACCGACGCGCACTGGGCCAGCCCACACGTGCGCTCATGCTGGGCCTGCCCACACATTGGGCCGCACACGCCTGCGCACGTGCGCATCTCCATCGGGCCTGACCGTACCACCACCGACCGTCGTCGGCCCACCGTTGGTTGCCGCTGCCTCGTGCACCATGTCGCTCGCTCCAATCTTCTTTCGCATGTATTTTCTCTGATTGGACTCCGTTTGGGTTGTTCTTGGACTCGTTGAACTTCGTTCGTCATCCTGAACCTCACTGTGGGCTCAATGTGGACCAAATCTAGAGGTATATTTTCTAACAATCTCTATCTCAACTCGATATTCGACCTTCACTTATCTCTAAGATACTATGATCCGTCTTACCCCCACACCTTGGGGCATGCCTGCTGTCTCATGGATGGACAAATGTGGGAGTCGAGTCAGATTGCTCGATCCCACTTCCATCATGGGCTGTGTCTACTTTGACTAAAGATCTGCTCGAGGAAGTCTCCTACGGTAATAGAAATCTTATCCTGTGATGTCGCCTCTCGTCCTCTCAAGTCTCCCACCTAATGCCCGATCCACCTCCACCTAGAGCTCCACCTCGCTCTGGGCTCCTTCTAGCTCCTGAAGCTCCACCTTGCACTGGGCTCCCCGTCAGATAGTAATATCCTCTCGTCCTCTTCTTCTCCTCCAAAATAATTCTATTGCTGCACAACACCTTCAAGATTTCTCCACCAGCTACCGTCCTGTAGCCTCTTGAATCCAGTCTGCTCAGTGAGATAAGATTTTGCCTGAAATCAAGTATGTATCGAATTTTCTCCAATCTCCTCACTGCACCATCATGTGTCCTCCAGCTGACCATCCCGATGTCTTTAATCACACAGCTCGATCCATCTAGCAGATAAATAGTACCCTCACTACTCTTCAAAGAGTCAAACTGCTCCTCTATGCAACATACATGATAGGTGCATGCAGAATCTAAAATCCATTGCTGGAAAGAAGTAGATACCTCGCCAGATATCTCTAGGACATCATCCTCTGACTCACTACTGGTCGTCGCTGTAGTAGCCCTCGTTCGATCCCTAAGTTAAAGGTAATCTCTGGCTAGATGCCCCAACTCGTCATACTGGTAACATCTGATCCTGCTCAAGTCCCTCATCCTGGACTTGGACCACCCTCACCGTGATCTCCTGTCACTCTGTCTACCGCCTCTTGCTCCTCCAGAAACTATCAAAGCTGAACTGCCGCCATCTGAGCTCGAAGTTGGATTCTCCCTCCTGAGAATCTCATTCTAGAGAATCACCATGGTGATCTCGTCCATCTTGATGGTGGTCTTCCCCACTAGAAGAGCAGTCACCAAGAACTCATATGAAGGGGGAAGCGATGCTAGCAAGACCAGCACCCTGATCTTCTCCTCAACTTTTTCGCCAACACTGAGGAGGTCGGTGAGGATCTTTTAGAAGTGTCTGAGATGCTCCAGTATGCTCTGTCCCTCAGTCATCCATAGCTAGTAGAACTGCATTCAAAGGAAGAGGGTGTTGGTGAGAAACTTTGCCATGTATAAATCTTCGAGCTTCGACCACAGCATCGTCGGAAAAATCTTGTCAAGCACATGGATTACCACCTCATCTATTAGGTACAAACGGATCGTCCTCACCGTCTGCATCATGAGCCGCCTCTAGTCCTACACCTCCATGGTGGTCAATTTCTCCTCGCACAAGAGAGCATTGATCAACCCTTGCTGGATGAGCATATCTTTCACCCTCATCTATGACAAAGAGAAATTGCTCTTTTCATCAAACCTGTTGATCTCCACCTTGATTGTGCTTGTCTTTTTCATCTTCTATCTCAATCATCTCCGCTGCAACCTATACTCTGGCACTACCTTGCTCTGATACCAATTATTGTGTAGGATCCGGTACCACACAGTGCAGCAGAAAGAAAGAAGAAATAAAATAAAAAATATAATATGAATACATGGATCAACCTTAAGCCTACCTCCATGGGGCATACAAGCTTCACTATGAGAGAATAAAACATAATCAATACAAGAGAAACTCACCACTCAATCTTTGTACAAGAGTCTTTCACTGAAAAGCCCAAAACCCTCACAAAAGCTCTCTAAAATCTCTCTTGAAGTATTTCTGCACCTCCAGGATGTCATCAGCTTCCCTATGCAACTGACGGCTCATCAATCAAAGTTTTATAGACTTCAAAAACTTCAAAATACTGTTACACTAGGAAATAGAGTCTCAATCAAGCCTAGAATCATCCGTGGCCATTCGATCGTGACCGGCTACGATCTGTGCCATCGGATTATGCAAAAAAATACCTTGAACCACATGTGGATCGTGTGTTCGGTCCATGCAGCTCCCATGGACCGCCAGCATCCTGCGGTCCACAATGGACCGCACAGGAGTGCTGGGCCTGGGCGCTCGCGCACTGGGCTGTGTGCACCTGCGTGTGCATCTCTACCGGGCCCGATCGCACCACCGCCGGCCGCCGCCACCCCACCGTCGGCCACCGTCGCCTCGTGTGCCATACCGTCCGCTTCAATCTTTTTTCGCACATATTTTCTCCGTTTGGACTCCATTTGGACTGTTCTCAGGCTCGTTGGACTCCGTTTGTCATCCTGGACCTCGCTATAGGCTCAATGTAGACTGAATCTAGAGGTATATTTTCTAACAGGTCCCCCTCTTCTCTTGCTGCAGGATCCGGCTTCCCCGAGCACCCGGCCTGCCTCCCCGAGCCCCCAGCTCACCTCCCCGATCCCCTGACCCGCCTCCCTCTGATCGCCTCCTTAAGCCTGCAGCCTGCTTGCCCCCTTCTTTCGCCCACCTTCCTCTTTCCTCTCCCCACTTTTTCACCTGTTGTGTAGTATCGCCTCTGTGCTGCCATCTCTATGGATTTGGTGAGTATTAACGATCGCGACAATGATGGCTCCATAGCGGTTGCCAAATAGTTGTTTAAATTTTTAATATTTTAAAATTAATATTTATAAGATTTAGTTAAATTAGATTTAATATTTAAATTAAATTAATAATATTTAATTAATTAAAAATAAAAATATTAATAAGATTATTAATAATATTATTAATTTTAATAATAATATTAATAATATTATTAAAATTAATATTATTTTTGAGAGGTGAAATCACTCCAGGAAGCTTTCCAGCAAGAGTAGTCTTCTGCCTTCGACAGTAGGGATTCGAGGTGGCGGATCAGCTCTGGCCCGTTCATCTACATCGATAGCGGTTGGAGTAGCTTGATAATTGGATTTTAGGCCCTAGGCCTAGCCCAAAGTCTAAAAAAATTTTTGGATCGAACTCAAGGAGGGATGGCCGAGCCCAGCTCGATCCATTTTCAATCATATTTACAATCCCGTTCAGTGTTTTGGAACCTCCAGGATGAGATTTGTCTGGATGCCATGCTGGTGTGCTCGCATGGCCTATCGTCTGGTATGCTCCAAGTCCGCATACATGGGACGCACGTCCCGATCGTCCCTATTTGCAATGATGTCTTTTACTTAGAAACTCAGTATTTTAAAAATTTTAAAAATATTGTATTGCATATAATGATAGACTCATCTTTTGATTAATGTATATATTCAACGACATCCGTACATTTATATATTTTTATATGGATCAGAGAATTAAGTACATTGATCAATTGGCTATCCAGTTTGGATAATTTGAAAATTATAATTAATTCTATAGATAATTACAGTAATCAGATGGTATATTGAGAGTTCGAGAGAAATTTTGAATAGCATTTTTCTTTAGTTCTCCTCATACATCTTCAGCCGTGTGGGGAGAACTAAAGAAAAATGATGTTGAAATTTTTTTTGGCTCCTGTTACGTATCGTTTGATTACTGTAATTGATCTATAGAATTAATATAATTTTTGAATGGGATAGGATCTTCTATACCTATTAGTTGATGATAGAATACATTTATTATGTAAGCCATTTTAAGTAATAAAATATTTGATAAGAATTTTATCTTGTATTTGTATATGCAAAATCTTTAAATAGTGTGCCATGAACCATAGTTGGATGGACCGTCGAGTAATATAAGAAGGGTGTCAAGCACTTCTATGATTATGCTTTTGAGAATGCTGCACTCTTAGTTCAAGGACGGGCTCATTGTTCTTATAAGAGATATGTCAATAGAAAAATGTTTGATAGGGATACAATAATTGCCTATTTATATAGGAGTAGATTTATACCAAACTACAAGCATTGGTACCTACATAAGGAGACGTGAGAGACAATTGTAAGGGTTAAAAGTTAGCAAGATAAGGACCCAGATAGAATGGTGGATATGGTTATAGATGTGGCTGATCCTAAATTTGACTAGATATGGAGGACAATCTAGAAGCTGACAGTGGCGATTTTTATCGTATGCTAAAAAATACTGATGAACCACTGTGGTCAGGATGTGAAACATACATTGTATTATCAGTTGTGTTAGAGTTGTTGAATTTGAAGGTCGAGTTTAATATGACGGTCAATTGTTATAATAGGATGGTAGCAATAATAAAGAAGATGCTATCGAAGGATGAGAAATTTGTTGGGAGCTTCTATGCTTCAAAGAAAATGGTGAAAAGATTAGACATGGGATACAAGAAGATAGATACATGCCATAATGATTATATACTTTTCTATAAGGAGGACCAACTGAAGAGCTCATGTGACGTATATAGTGAAAGCTGATTTAAGTTGAGGCAAGAGGGTAAAAATCAGAAGGACATACCATATAAGGTTCTTTAATACCTTCCCCTCATTCTTAGGCTTTGAAGGCTCTATTTGTTCAAGAGTACTGCCGGACAGATGAGATGGCATAAAGAAGGAATTTGCTAGCATACCGATATAATGAGTCATTTGTCAGACAATGAGGCATGAAAGAAATTTGATGCTTGCCATTCTTTATTTACTCAGAAATCACGTAATGTCTGACTGAGTTTGTCTATGGATGGATTTACACCGTTCAATCATGCAGCGGCCCCTTATTCATGTTGATCAGTTTTATTACTCCATACAACCTACCATCTAGGATGTGCATGAAAGAACATAACATCTTTTTTATATTAGTCATTCTTGGACCATGATATCCTGATAGAAGCATTGATGTATATCTAAGTTCTCTTATTAATGAGCTAAAATTCTTATAGTCTGATTGCATGCATACATTTGATGTATCGAAAAAGTAAAATTTTATAATAAAGGCTGCATTGATGTGGACTATTAGCGATTTTTCTACTTATGGGATGCTATCAGGATGGAGCACTTATGGAAAGCTAGCATATCCCTATTGCATGGAGAATACAAAAGCATTTCAACTTGAGCATGATCGTAAGGCCTGCAGGTTTGATTGTCATCGTTAATTTCTCTCCGAACATCATCCTTTTCGAAAGTAGCAGGATAATTTCAGGAGGAATAAAATAGAGAAGGATAAGGTACCCCCATGACTCAGTGACATGGAAGTGTTTCAGAGGGTATCTTAAGTGGACAAAATCCAGCTTGACATACTATTTGACAAACAGAAATCTTGAGGGTTCGGTAAAACTCATAAATGGATGAAGCACAGTATCTTTTGAAAATTGCTATTTTGGTCTACCAATTTAATATGTCATAACCTTGACATCATGCACATTCAAAAGAATATCTTCGATAATATTTTCTATACTATTATAGATATCAAGGGTAAGACGAAGGACAATCCCAAGGCTCGAGTGGATATGAAGAACATATACAAGTATCCTCTATTAGAGTTGGTTGAGGTGTCTCCGAAAAAATTTTTGAAGCCGAAAACAACTTACACCTTAATGAGGGAGTAGTTGAAAGACGTATGTGAATGGTATAAAAATCTTAAATTCTCAAATGGTTATGCAAGTAATCTAGCTTGGTGCGTCAATATCAAAGATTACAGATTGTATGGGCTAAAGAGCCATGACTATCATGTCTTCATTAAACAATTACTCCCATTGGCTTGGCATGATCTCCTTTCCAACCCTCTATGAAATTTTTTGATCGAGCTTAGTCTTTTCTTCAGAGACATTTGTGCTACCAAACTATTTGCTAACCACATCTTCAAGCTTGAGGCTAGTAGTATAGAGACTATATGTAAGTTGGAGAAGATATTCCCTTCTAGTTTGTTTGACTCCATGGAGCATCTCCTGATTTATCTTATATATGAAGCTAGGGTCGGGGGACTAGTGCAGTATAGATGGATATATCTATTTGAAATATACATGCACAGTCTCAAGAAGAAAGTAAAAAATAAGATAGAGTCGAAGGTTCTATTATGGAGACCTACATGATTGAAAAAATTCTTAATTTCAGCCGACACTACTTTAACCCCAGTGTGCAAACAAAGCTGATTCAAGTGGATCGAAATGATGATGGTGGTGAGAGATTAGAGGCAAAGATCTCAATGTTTGTTTATCCCGCTTGTGAATTTGGGCACGAGGTTCATCAGGTATTAACTAATAAAGAGCTCCAACAGATAAAGACATATGTTTTGCTAAATTGTACGAAGGTTAACCCATATATTGAGTAAGTATCCATCACAATCTCAACTTTGTAATCACTTATTATCTTGTACTTATCTTATACATGTGTAGGTAATATGATGAGATGCTGAGATGAGACAATTCGATGATAAGCGAGGAAGAAATTTTCACTCAGCGCTCACAGAACTTTACAAATTGGTTCTATCAACTAGTAAGCTACCATTATCATTTTATTTATTTTAATTTTCTCCAACTTATTCCTTTTATAATATGTAGGTCATGCAAGGAGATGAATCCATACCTAAGAAGCTCAGACCATTAGGTTACAGACCAATAAAGTACGTAACATATTATAATGGCTGTAACATAAATAATTTTAAATTTTACACATAGCAATATGGATACCATAAGAGTACAATAAACAGCGGTGTATGTATAAAGAGCAGTGGAGACGGAGAGTGACTACGTACTATGAAATCTTCGAAGAAGTGATCAAGTTGACCTACATTAGAGTTAATAGTGTCATTCTGTTTAAGTACCGATAGTTTAATATCGACAATTGTATGAAGATTGATCCACAGCACGGGCTTATTGAAATCAAACATAGATCAAAAGTATATATCAATGATCCCTTTGTGCTAGCCTAATAAGCTGTTCAAGTATATTATACTCCTTTTCCATCAAGAGAGAGAGAAAAGAAAGAATGATGGACTGTATACAAAATTAAGTCTCAGACCATTCATTATGCGCTCGAAGAAGAAGAAGAAATTCATTTACCAGAATACTTTTAGGAGGATGAAACATCTAGAGTTCATCAGTCTTTCATAAATGCAAAGTTGGATGCTTTAGATTTTCTCCTACGTGATGGCCAACATGAGGAAGTAGATCATTTTGAGTTTGTTTTAAAAGATAATCCTATCCAAGAAGATGAAGAAGATAAAGAAGTGGAAGAAGAGAAATAATTAGACGAAGAATTCGAAGGGTACCAAACATCTAAAGAGGCCAATGAGTAGTGCTCCTTGCTTGTGATGAACTTCTGGACCTCTGACTCATTTTAAAAACTTGTCTTGCATTGCCACACATCTGAAAGGTACCAAATATTTGAAGGATACTAAATATCCAAATACTTATCTTGCATCATTTTAAATCTTACATTGCCATCCATAATTGTATAATTAATTCATGAATCTATTTTTTTTTATTTTTAGAGATTATGGATTATGTCTTCCAGAGGTCGGAGCCATCACAGCTGAGGAGAGAGCTCTCGAGGAGAGAGCTCTCATATAGCCAGCTTACATGGTATTACAGCATACATACCATGTGGTAAATTTTAATACTTTAGATATTCTCTTTTATATTATTTTATCCTTTATTATCTAACATAATATTTTTTATGATGTCTTGATACTCTTAGGTTCGACGTTGTGGGGTCACTAGTGACCACATAGTCACACGGAGTAGCATCTAGCTCTTAGAGTTAGTGGCGTGGTAGAGGACCCACCCAGCTCGCAGCATCTTCGACTCAACCGGAGGATAGATAGCTCATCCACGTTCAAAGCTGCTCATAAGTACTATATCTTCATCAAATATGTTTAAATTTTAATCATTTTAGAGACTAATATTTATTGCTCAAAATCAATTTTGCAGCATATTTATAGAGCCTAGGGTGCCTCATGTGGTTACCGAGATCATCCGATGATTGATGTCGGGGCTGGTGAACGAGTTCTTCAGTTGGCCATTAGAGGCTCATGATACAGCTTGGGTGATGTTCCTGATAAGTCAAAGATGTTTAATTTTTAAATTTGCAGTAGGTTTGTATTTTATTTATTAATACATAGTTCTTCTACTTGTAGGAGTACTATTGATTCGAGACTCCTCAGGATGAGGAGGCTGGCCATCGGACCTTCGAGGTGGTAGCCGCGTGGAGGTTTCGGAATGGGCTATACAGCCTTCGGCAGTCCATCATAGAACACTCCAGTTTCGAGTCATCATTAGACTGAAAGTCTTACGCAGTTCACTAGATGCAGACAGATATATGGGAGGTCCTTTGCAACCAATGGAGTATTGAGGAGTACTCTGATAGGCGGTAGAAGGCATGGCAGAATCGGTCTATCCAATAGCATCTGATCAAGCATACTGGTGACTCCGTTGGCACACATGTTGTGATCGATAGATTGATAAAAATTCTACACTTAAATTAATTTCACATTGAATTGATCATATGTATGTTTTAATTAATTTAATTTTATTATTTATTTATTGTAGATACGGCAGTTGGATCGTGCATCAAGATAGCTGTAGATATGGGAGGCCACACATCAGTCTAGGAGGACTGATGATTACTTAGATCCTAGATCTCGATAGATCACAATAACAAACTTAAAATATTATTTATTAAGTTTTTATATATATTGATATGTATGCACTAATAAATTTTTAAACTGTATAGACGGATTACGTAGAGTATCTTGTATCATGGTATGGTGAGGATCCATCCTTTCAGCCCCTCCTTGATCTCGAGAGATGGCTCAGGGCCACCAGAGGAATGAGTAGGAGCCGAATCATAGGATTCGACCATAGCTTCGACCCTCTAGCAATTTGATACTCCTTCTCTAAAGTCTCGACGACCCAGACGTGGGGTGATGCACATGTAGAAGAGGTCGTGCGGAGACTTTGGAGCTAGTGACCTCAGAGCTTCTGAGGAACCATCTGCGATGCAGTCATTGAGATTCATTGGGACCCATATCTGTGCGATCAGCTGGGCTCATGGTCACAGCCATCACAACAAGTAAGTCTAATTAAAATTTTCTTTACTCGTTTTAAAGTTTTATATTTAGAAGCTTCACATGTTTAGGCTTGAGTTTGCGAAGGAGACTTAGGGGTTAAAAATTTAATTTAACCATCCAATTGATGGACCAAGGGTGTCTATAGCTCCGTATCATCAGATGGAACATGTAGAAACAATCTATTCAAGAATCAGAGTAGTACATCAAATTATACATCTTCGTATCGATATATATATTTTCGTATCAAAATTTATTTATAATATTTTTTTTTTATTACAAGATGCTAGGACATTTGGCTCTCATCCATCAGTTGCTAGAGAGGACGTACAGGAGTAGGAGGAGAATGACGAGGATGACGAGCAGGATCTCACATGATTTTTTTTTGGATATGTATGTAATTTGATACTTATAAAGCAGTATAAATTTATAAAATTATATAATTTATATTTTTAATATAATATAATTAATTTTATATTTATGATTATGGTAAATAATTACTATTTTATTTATAATAAATTTTAAAAAATATTATTAGTTATTACTATGATTACAATATATTTTAAAATATTTAATTATAATTTTTTAAAAAAAATAAAAAATTATTAGTGATGATACTAGCGATGTAAATGATGTCGTTAATAATTTTTTAAAAAAAATTAAAAAATTATTGGCAATGGCATTAGCGACGATATTACCGTCGCTAATAGTTTCTTAAATTTTAATTAATAAAAAATTTAAATTATTAGCGATGGCTTTCTTATCGTTAATTATCGTTATTAACGATGGAATGTCTGCCGTCACTAATAATAATAATTAACGATGATGATATTTTTGATGAAATTTTAGCGATGGGAGTCTATTGTTAGTAGTATTAGCGATGGCTGTTAGCCATCGCTAATGGTCTATTTTCTTGTAGTGGCTGTTATTTAATGTTGACGAGGAGGAACTAGATATGAAACTTATAGAGGTTGGTGTCACATAAGTAGCTGATGATTAACACTTCTATTCACTTTTGAAGCATTCTCCAATTTGACACTGAGCTTCACAGTATAGTAGAAAGTTTTGAAGATGTTGTTGATGATGATGATAATTAGTGCACCATTTGCATGCTTCAGACCGACCTGTGGGTGAGTTGAAAAATTGATTGAAACTGTGTTACAGGTTTTGGCAAAGTCAGGTTTAAGGACATTGGTCACCTTGGATACTGTCATGGTTCATTTAATCGCAACCGAATTTACAATGCATGGATGAGACTCCCCTATCCTCATGTCCTAATGTCCTCAAGTTATAACTGCCTTAACATGATAACATCATTGTATATAGAGCAGATGACTATCTTCAAGTGTGAGAGAAATATGAGAAATCAGGATAGGAAGAAGTATCAGCGTTGCATTGTAGTTTCAACGGTAAGAACAACAAGGATGCCATTGCAATGGTGAAAAAACTTACATGGGATTCTGAATTGCCCAACTTCAATCTTTTCTAGAGCAGGAGACACATATGAAACAATCGAAACAAAAACCTGGGATGGCAGTTTTTGAGCACAGATGAAAGAACAATACAAAGATCTTTCAAAAAATTCAAGATGCCAGTCCCCTCAAAGAACATGAGACTACAATCCAAAATGGGGGTCTCACCACTCAATCCCACCAACTTAGAATAGATTGTAACTTGGGCCCCATAACCTCTCTCGCTACCTCTATCAACAGCTCACAACCTCTGATTTATATTCTTTGAGGTTTTTCACCCAAAAAAAAAAAAGAAGTCAAACTCTCATTAACTTGCTGGATATGCATAGAGTGAAATAATTTAATGGGGAGCTGAATTCAGTGATAACATTGTCCAGCAAACAATATCTGCGTGCAAAATTTGCGATACTAGTAGAGTGCAGAGAAAATAATTGAGAATTGGTAGCAGAAAACGTTCTAGACCTAGACAGGGGAATGTTACATATATGAAGACAATAAAGGGTGACACAATCCTCCTACTAACGAACACCCTAATCTTCTGTGATAACCCGGCCCACTGGGCCTAAAGCCACAAAGCCCACCCAGAAAAAAAAAAAAAAAAAACAGGGAAGAAGACTCCCGATCGGAGTCTTCCCCTTCCCCGATTCCGATCAGGAATCAGAGTCCTAGGGCCACTAAAAGACCCTAGGACGAGCCCTATAAGAACCCCCCTCCTCTCCTCTAAGAGAGGACACAATAGTCACCGACGATCACCGATATTCTTCTCCGATTTTTTCGATTGAAGCCGCGGCCCCTCGACTCATGCTCGCCGCGATTTCATGCTGGTGGGGGTCATCGGAGGCCATGGTAAGTCCTTCCTCCTCTTCCTCTCTTCTCTCCCTTCTTTCCCATGCCTGTGGACACGACCCCCGGCGACAGGAGCCGTCAGATTTCGTCGGAGAAGAAAGCCCTGTTCTTCTCTCCCTTTTCTTGATTTTTTTATGACACCGACGGTCATTGCCAACCGCCGGCTTCGGTCTCCGAGCACGAGAGGGTCGCCCCTTGCCGCTGGCCACCGTCGGGTGGGGAATGGCCGTGATTGGCTGGTCAAAGGCATGGGGACCTCTAGGTCCCCTGTTTCGGCCAAAGAAGGCCACGAGAACAAGAAAAAGAAAAAGAAAAGAAAAAGAAAAAAGAAAAAGAAAAAAAAAATAATAATAATAAATACATGTGAGAGAAAGTTTCTCTCATCTCTCTCTCTTAAGACTTTCTCTCTCTAGAATTGAACTTTCTCTCTCTACCTTCTCTCTACATTTTCTCTATCTAAATTCTCTCTCTATTTTTTTTCTTTAAATTTTTTATTTCTTTTTATGGATTTTATCTCTCTAGGGTCACTCTCTCTCTCTGATTGTATCATAGACTCTAGGATAAATTTGAGATAAAAATATGATGACCTGAAATTACTTCGAAATTCATGCAGAATTGGATCCCGATCCGATCCTTATTTGAAATTGATAATATCAATCATGGTTAATCCATATTAAGTCATCCTGATATGACCTCTGATGATCTCAATCATGATTGCCACTTTTGAAGGATACGAAGATTCTCTCTCACTTTCTCTCTCTACTTTCTCTCTCATAATTGACTTTCTCTCTCTAAGAAGGTCTATGAATCCTGTATCAAGTCATGCCTTCATCTTTTAGGAGCTCATGTAGACTCTAACAAAATGATCCAAAGTTGCTTTGATATCCGTGCTGTATGTCAACCTTATTTGGTCATATCAAGTTTTTTTCAAACCCATTATTAAAGAACCCTATTGATTGATCTTGACCTTAATTCGATCTGTGCTTCACGATTTCTTGATCAAGTCACTTAAATCTGACCCTTAGATCAGAGACCCTGAATTATCCTGGTATCTGGATGGTCTGACACATCCGGTCAACAGTCTTCTTTCCTTATCATTTAATCTTGTTATAGTTATGGAATAGAATTTGATAATGATTTGATATTTTAAATAGGATTAGCTGATTCTTCTAACGAAGTCTGAAGATCTAAGATGAACGAGGTAAGTAGATCTTATGCTCCTTATTTATTTTTAAATGATCATGTTTTTATGCAAAGAATTGCTATTGATGAAATCATAATTTTTCATAAAATAAGGATCAGCATATGTGATATGAAAAAGCATGTTTTATTATGAACATTGATTTCATGAATATGTCTTATAAAAATAGCATGATTATGAAGCATGAATTTTATTATTTTTCTATCTATGTATATGTATGCTTTAAGAAAAAGATATAATGATTTCAAAGGCTCTCAGATGGCTATGAATGAATTCCTTCGGAAAGGTCGACATCTGGAGCTAGCATCTACACGAAACATGGCCCTGTCAGCGGGTATAAAGTTGGCACATGAATTAAGAACTCTGTCAATTAAGAAACATGACCCTGTCACGGGTATAATAGTGACCTTAGCACGAATATCTGTGAGCAATGTTTTGAAACATGACATGAATACATGATGAAAATGATTTACGATTCATGATTGTGAAATATACATGATTTATGCATGCATAATGAGTTTATAACTTGTTTTGTTATATGCTCTATGAAATACTTTATTTTGTATTATCTGTTATTTTCTAAATATTGCATTATCATGAAAAACTTATGCTTGATCCGATAAGAAGTGCAAGTTCTACTTACTGGGCTAGTATAGCTCATATTCTTTTTGTTTTCTTTTTGTTTGAACAGAGGAATAAGGTAGGATCGGCAAAAGGAATCCAAGCTTGAAGATCTGCATAGCAAGCTTGAAAATTTGGTAGTAGAAGTTTAGTTATTTTATAATCACGGATTTGTAGTTATTTATAAATATTGAGATTCGGATTGGTACTTGCTTTTGGATTTAGATGCTCTGAACCAATATTGGTTCGATTATTTGATGAATAATGGAATTGAATCTTTTTATTTGATGGATTTTAGATGATTATGATGGATTGGCTTCGTGTTATCGTGGGCTCCATCCCTCGATAGCATGGTCGTGTTATGTCCCGAATTTGGGGCGTGACATCTTCTCCATCTCATCGTGGAGTACATATGTTCAAGCTTTCTTATTGGAGCAGTTGAGATTTAGATTAAACCATTTCTTTTTGTGAGATTTATCTTTCCCATCAATACTTCCCCCGCTGGGCTCCCAGACCTGATCTCTTCATTGGAACATTTGCTGCGGCCGCTCATACTTCATCAACCTGTCTCTTTGTTTCCGCAGTTCATCAACCTGCCAAGAAATTGGAAACAGCCCCGAAGCGAGTCATCAAGGGCAAGGATTAATGTGATACGACTTAGCATATAATGATTAAGGTCATTTGATGCAGCAGGATGACACCAAACAGTCACGCTTGACACTAAGATAGAAATGAGGATTTCTAAAGGATAATAACAAAATAAAATAGCACGATGATTCTTTTGAAATAGTGTGACTTATATGAGATTCATTAACTTTTTAAGATACAGCAAAGAACTATCTGACATTCTTACCAAAAAAAAAAAAAGAACTATCTGACATGATCCAGTACATGTATGTTAACAGTTGTTAATACTCGTAGCCATGTCAAGACGATTGCATAATTCATGGCTGGCCTACATTAAGAATCAACCGAAAAAAAAATAAAAGACCGAATTTTGGAACCTTTTTTTGCTCTGCCAGATTGACGGACGTGGAAATCTGCAGATAAAAAGCGCAAAACTTATCAGATACAAACAGAGAGGAGAATCCATACAAAATTAAAAGAAACTGCATTTAATATTTCGATGCTTTCTCTACCGAGTAGAGTTTATTGTTTCTATATCTAGATAGGATTCACTAAAACATCAAAACTGCATTTAATAATGACTAAAATTAAAAGAAACTGCATTTACTCTAGCCTGGTCGCCGGGAGTGAGCGCCTGCAAAAGAAGTCCGCACTGACCGGAGGTGACTCCGGCGGGGACCCTCCGACGATCAAGTTAGAGAGGAGACTAGGCAACAGTAGAAAAGAATCAAAGAGCTCAACGAGAGGGAGAGAGAGATAGAGCTAGAGAGGAAGGATTCAGGGGTTTCGAAAGGAACCTCCCAGCACTGTTACCTTCCCCATTTTTATAGTAGAGCGCGGCATGGCGCCGTCATTAATGGCGCAGACAATGGGAGAATTGTCAAATCGCCGAAAACTGTCAAATCATCGTGGGACTGTCAAATCACCGTGGGGCTGTCAAATCACTAGGGTTAACCTATGCCTTAGGTGGGATAATGTTCCAGGGCGGCTATGCCGTGCGCCGCTGTCAGGACGGACAGTCTCCAGTCGTCGTACGATGTTTGAAGGAGCCGACCGACTATATGTCGGCGTCTGGTTGAGGAATGTCGGGTAAAAACTCAGGGATCCTCCGATGGTCAGTCAGGCGCATTGCGGGAGTCGGATATCGGGCTCCTCAGTTCAGCCAGTCGAGAGCGAAGAGGGTCCGAGCGACCGACGTATACTCGGTCGGTCGGTGTCGGCAGTCGTCGGTTGGCAGAGTCGGGCGCTAGTCAGATGGATCCGACGGTGAGTCGATGTGAGAGGAATCGATCGGTATATCCCAACAATAGGCATCCAAAATTCTCCAACAATAGGAATCGACCAGGCTAGAGTTTATTGTGGCCACCGAAGCCGAGCGGCCCGGTGACGAGCACAAGCCCACCAGTAGCAACGGAGAGGGCGAACATGGCGACAAGGATAGCGGCAGGTGGGTCGAGGGCCATGGAATTGGTTCAGGAATCAGAAGAAAGAAAATACTCCAACGGTGAGGCGGGGCCTGGGAGGAGTCGAAAACGGATGTAGAAAGAAATGGCTAGTCGTGGGGTCTTTATAGACACCGAGGGATGTTCCTTTTGTTTTTTTTCTTTTTTCTTTTAATTCCTTGGCGGAAGTTTCCTGGAAGGCTGCATTTTAAATATTTTTTATAGGATAAGACAGCGCCCACATATTACTAATGTGAGCAACTACCAAAAAAAAAAAAAACAAGAGCATCTTTGGACCTGTAATATCCCAACCATCTCGGTCATATAACTTTTCGATATGCTATGCTACAAAGGAAGTCATTTATTTAACTGCACTGTTGGCTTCACGGTAAATATGTTCTGATCTCAATCGACAAGCAAGTTCGAATTAAATGTCAAATATCATCGAGGAGTGAGGAGCAGATGAACAACTCTATCTCTGGACTGCTCTCACACAATCAATCGGTGATCGTGATTGAATCTCCCTCTATGATCAGCCTTTCTACTCGCAACCGTGGTCTCATCAATTTGCATAGCAAGTTGATGAGAATAAGTGTTCCAGCTAGAGTAAGAATGTTTCTCATCCACCCAGCCAATCTCTTTTCTATTCTGTCCACCGGAAACTTCCAGCTATTCACTATAAGAAAACAGAGATTTAGCGACTGAAAAATCGGTTGTAAATTAATAAAAATCGATTGCTAATTTATTTTGTGATCAATTTTATGACCGATTTTAATCGATGGTAAATATCCTAGTCGCAAAACTTTGCCACCGATTTAGCGATCGAAAAATAAAAAAATAATTTAAATTTTATAATATTTTATTTTTAAAAATCGGTTGCAAAATCGATTCGCAAAATTGATCGCTAAAATCAATCACTAAATTTATTAAAATATTTTTTTATTAATAAATCAATCATAAAATCAGTCGTTAATTATTTTTAAATTTTTTTATTAACAAAATCGATCGTAAAATTGATTGCTAATTATTTTTATTCTTTTAATTAATATATCGATCATAAAATCGATCATTAATTTTGTTAAAATATTTTTTATTAATAAAATTGATAGCAAAATCAGTCACTAATTATTTTTAAATTTTTTATTAATAAAATCAGTCACAAAATTGATTGCTAAATTTATTAAAATATTTTTTATTAATAAATCAGTCACAAAATCAGTCGCTAATTATTTTTAAATTTTTTTATTAATAAAATCGATCACAAAATCAGTTACTAATTATTTTTATTTTTTAATTAATTTATCGATCACAAAATTGATCATTTATTTGGTTAAAATATTTTTTTATTATAAAATCGATCGCAAAATCAATCACTAATTATTTTTAAATTTTTTAATTAAAAAATCAAACACAAACTCAGTTGTAATCTATTTTTTATAATATTTTAATTTTCAAAATTGATCACAAAATTAGTACCAAAATTTTAGTTTTATACTTTTTATTTTTATATTATTTTTATTTTTTATATATTTATTTAAAATAAAATTTGACTGGCATGGTCCATGGAGCAAGGTGTGGACCAGCAATCGATTCCTCTCGATTTCTCGCAGTCTACTGTGAACGAAGGGTGTTTCCTATCCATTTTTCATGGCTCATCATGAGGGAAAGCCATCGCGGGCAGTCATCATAGGCAAGCCGGTGTGGAGAGGCTGGAGGGGAGGGGGGGCCATCGCTGGTGGGCGAGCCAGTGAGGGGAGGCTATCGCAAGCAGTCATCCAGGAGGGGAGGGGGGGCGTCGCGGGCGGGCTGGCGAGGGGAGGCCATCGTAGGTGGTCGTCGGAGAGGGGAGGGTGGGTCATTGCTGGCGGGCCGAGAAGGAGAAGAGGGGGTTCGGGTGTCAAGGAGGGGACAGAGGGCCATCACGGGCGGGCCGATGAGGGAGGTCGTCGTGGGCGGGTTGGAGAGGGGAAGAGGGAGTTCGGGCACCGAGGAGGGGAGGGGTGCCATCATGGGTGGGCCGACGAGGGAGGTCGTCGTGGGCTAGCCAGCGAGGGGAGGTCATCGTGGGCGGTCGTCAAGGAGGGGAGAGGGGTCCATCGTGGGCAGGCCAGTAAGGGAAGGCCATCACAGGCGGTCACTAGGGAGGGGAGGGGGGCCATCACGAATGGTTGCTTGAGAGAGGAGGGCGGGCCATCGCGGGCGGGCTGGGGGGAAAGAGGGGGTTCGAGCGTCAGGGAGGGGAGGGAGAGCTGTCGCGGGCGGGCCGATGAGGGTGGCCATCGTGGACGAGCCGACGATGGGAGGCTATCGTGGGTGGTCACTGGGGAGGGTAGAGGGGGCTATCACGAGCAGGCCTGTGAGGGGAGGCTGGAGGGGAGAGGAGGTCATCGCAGGAGGTCGCTAGGGAGGGGAAGGGTGCCATTGCGAGCGGGCCAATGAGGTGAGGCTGTCGTAGGCGGTCGTCGGGGAGGCAAAGAGGGGCTTCGAGCATTGGGGAGGGGAAGAGGGGAAAATGCCGGGGAGGGGAGGGGAAGAAGGCAGGTTATAAAGAAAAAATTGGTAGCATCAATTAATTTTTTTACAAAATTTAAATTTATGATCGATCTTTCGATTGTAAAATATTAAAAAAATTTTACAACCAAAATATCAGTCGCAAACTTAATTATAGAATAAAAACAATTCAAAAATTTTATGACTAATTTTTTGATCGTAAAATTAATATTTTGCAATCAAAAAATCGATTGCAAACTTATTTATAGATTAAAAACATAATTCAAAAATGATCATAAATTTTTTTAATATTTCATAAATAATAAATTTTATGATTAAAAAATCAGTCGTAAAATTCTTGAGCTCTTTTTTAATCTATAAAGATTTTTCAGTCGTAAAATTTTTTTAAAATTTATAATCAAAAAATTGATCATAAAATATTTTAATTATTTTTTAATTTAAATATATTTACAATCAATTTTTTGATTACAAAATATTAAAAAAAATTAGGATTGAAAAATCAATCATAAAATACTTGAATTATTTTTTTAATCTATAAATAATTTTATGATCGATTTTTCAGTCACAAAATTAATATCTTGTGATTGAAAAATTGATCACAAATTTATTTATAGATTAAAAATATAATTTAAAAATTTTATTATCAATTTTTCAATCATAAAATTTTTTAATATTTTGTAATCAAAAAATCGATCATAAATGTATTTTACAATCGAATATAATTTTTTTTTATTTTTCTCTAAATATGATATAATTTTAAAATTTAAAATTTTTTTCACCATTTATTATCTAAATAATTATTGTTAGAATATCTTGATAAAAGACTACTTCGATCCAGTAGCCCTAGCTATATCAATCAATAAAATTTGATTTCAATGGTCATGAACAACTGTATGATGATCTGATAGATAAAGACCACCGATGGTTTCTAATATTTACAACAATGATCTCAATGATATTTATAGCATACTATCAAAATTTTACTTCAATCGGATATCATTATTATGATCAATTTAGTATGAAATGATTTGGACCGTTAAATAAAAAATGAGTGATCAAAAGGTCAAACGGTATCCAATTATAAGATAATTTTTTAGATAAATGATCTTTGCTACTACTTTGATCATTTATATAGTAATGATCATAAAATTTAAACCGCACATATATGAACCATCTAAAACTATATGTCTCTTGATTCTTATTCTTAAAGTCCTTAAATAATTCTACTTGTACTTTTATAAGATCTACTTAACGTGGATGATTCATATATATATGGTTTGAATTTTATGATCATCATCATATAAATGATCAAAATAGTAGTAAAGATCATTTATCTAAAAAATCATCTTATAATCGGATGTCATTTGACCTTTTGATCACTCATTTTTTATTTAATAATTCAAATCATTTCGTACTAAATTGATCATGATAATGATGTCTGATTGAAGTAAAGATTTGATAGTATGCTACAAATATCATCAAAATCATAATTATAATTTTCAAACCCATCGATGGTCTCTATCTATCATATCATCATACAATCGTTCGTGACCATCAAAATTAAATTTTATTGATTGACATAGCTAGGACTATCAGATCGAGGTGATCTTTTGTGATGATACTCTAACAATATTTATTTAAATAATGAACGGTGAAGATGGGCTTTAAATTTTAAAATTATACTATATTCAAAGAATAATAAAAAAAATATATTTGGTTGTAAAATATATTTGTGATCGATTTTTTAGTTGCAAAATATTAAAAAATTTTCCAATCAAAAAATCAATAGCAAAATTTTTGAATTATTTTTTTAATCTATAAATAAGTTTGTAACCAATTTTTTGGTTGTAAAATATTAATTTTACGATCAAAAAATTGATTGTAAAATTATTTATACATTAAAATAATAAATTGAGTATTTTATGATTGATTTTTTGATCTCAAATTTTTTAATATTTCATAATCAAAAAATAAATCATAAATATATCTAAATTTAAAAAATAATTAAAATATTTTATGATCAATTTTTTCATTATAAAATATTAAAAAAAAATTATGATCGAAAAATTGATTGCAAACTTATTTATAGATTAAAAAATAATTCAAGAAATTTATGATCAATTTTTTGATCATAATTTTTTTAATATTTTGCAACCAAAAAATTGATCACAAATATATTAAAATTTAAAAAAATATTAAAATATTTTACGATCGATTTTTTGGTTGTTAAATATTAAAAAAAATTTATGATTGAATAATTGATCTTAAACTTATCTATAGATTAAAAAATAAGTCAAGAATTTTGTGATTGACTTTTTGATCTCAAAATTTTTAATAGAAATAAAAAAATTAAAAGCTTGCAATCAATTTTTGGTTGCAAAATAATAAATCCATTTTGTAACCAAAAAATTGATTGCTAAATTATTAAAAATTGAATTAAATAATTAAAAATTATTACAATTGAATTTATGATTGCAAATCTATAAAAAATTAATATTTTATAAATTTATTTTTATATTCAACTTTTTGATCATAAAATCAGTTGCAAAATTTTAATTTTGCAACCGACTTTTTTGATTGCTATATTAATTTTTTTTATTATCGATCATAAAATTTTAATTTTTCAATCAATTTTGCAGTCGATATTTTTTGATCGTTATATTAATTTTTTTAATAATCAATCATAAAATCGATTGTAAAAAATTTTGATCGCAAAATCGATCGTAAATTTCAATCAAAAAATTCAATCGCAAAATCATTGTTTTCTTGTAGTGATTAGTTTCCATGGACCGGTGGTTAAGAGGTAGGCTAGGTAATGCAAGGGTAATTTACTTGCTTGGCATCCAAGTAGGTTGGTGAGTCTCGTCATCTCTATAGTTGTGAGCCCAATCCCAACCAACTGAGTTTTGTTGAAGTTGATTTTTAAGCAAGTCTGGAGTTCGAAGGCATACTTTATGAACTTTGGATTATTGATGTATTTTTTCGTGCGATGGCAGAAGGTGGCTGTATCATCAACATATTGAACACATAAAGTATTAGCAGAAGAGTTATTTGGGCCAATGCCAGCTAGGGTTGGAAGTGGGCCAAGTTGGATCAGGCTAGGCCGAGCCACGCCCTTGCCTGAGCCAAGCCCAAAATTTTTTTGGGGCTTCAGGCCAGGCTTAGATCCTAAAATTTTTGAAAAACTCAAATCCGAGCCTACCTCGAACCCGATTAGGCCAATCTAATTAGCTGGTTTGTCTCTCTTAATTTTTTTTTTAAAAAATCTAAGCCCTAAGAGGAGGAAGGGATAAGAGGAGGGCCGACATCGGTGGGAGAGGGGGGCTAGATGACCCCCTCCCTACTAGTGCCATGGTAGGAAGGATCAGAGTGGGCGATGAGGGCCTTGAAAGAGTCGAGGATGGGTTGAAGGCACCCAGGGAGGGGGCAGATGCCAGAGGTGCGGGGGACGAGGTGGATGAAGTAGAGGTAGTCGACATGGATGAGCTGGCCAAGGTGGGGGTGATTGGAGAGGATGTTGTCGGCATCGACATCGGATAGGGAGACATAGGTGGAATAAGTGGAATCAAAGAGCTAGAGGTAGAAGCCATGGGAGGGCCAGAGTCATGGGTGGTGGAGGTGGAGAGGGCAGGCATGATGCTGATGACTTGGAGGATGGTGGATTGATGCTTGCCGATGACCTTGGCATCGATATCCATAGACTGGAAGAGCTTAACGAGGATTCCTTGAGTGAGGGATGGATGGCAAGAGATGGAGGGAGAGGGGTGGGGGGCACGGTCAACAATACTGAGAGAAGGGACTCACCCAATGGGGCTCATGATCGGGCTAAACTTTGGACTTAGGCTTAGACCAGATCTGGGTCGGAACAAAGGTACACCTAAGTCCAGTCTGAAAGATAAATGGACTTTATAATTAGACCCAAGTCCGACCTAAACTATTTCAGGCCTAGCCTGAAGTCAGGCCGGCCCGAGCATAATTCCGGCCCTAATGCCAGTAATGAGATTTATTTTAGCAGCCTGATGAAGGATGCGATGAAAAATATCAGCAACTAGGATAAAATGAAATGGAGATAAATGATTACCGTTAGGAGAAATTTTGCGCAGGCCGATTATGTGAAAAGACCCAGCCCCTAAGATGTCCGTGCTTGGCGGACCCATCAATTGAAGCCTTCGTCAATTTAAGGTCGACTACAACTCTTGCTGAGCTAGTCCTCTATGACTGCCTGATCGATGCTTTACATCTTGAGTAGATGAAAGCCCATCACTTGTTCATCACCGTCGATGTCTCCTCATCGATCGACCATTCCCGACCGATCACCTACGCACCATTAAGCAGATCTGATGGTGGTACAAAGCGATCGACTCCTGGTCGTCGCCGACCAATCCTCATCTCCACAATAATTAGTTGGCCATTTGATTTAAAATACGACGCCAGCTAGGCAACAGCTATCGTTGGATTGATAAGGCAGCCACAATCACCACATCTCAAAAACTTCAAGCGATAGTCTCATACCCTACAAATTATGGGATCATATCAACCAACTTACCAACTAAAGCTCCAACTCTCCGTCAATAAAAAAGATTCAAAGAAGACCCCCCAAAAAGGTACACTATTACTCTGCTTCTCATGCTCCTCCTTCTATTGAATGAGAGTTCTGACTTAAGCATCGGAGGGTCCTCATCAGAGCAACTTTCGGTCAGAATTTTTTATAGGTCACACCCCTGAGGAGGTCTACTTCGCCATCAACTCTAGCATCCTGACGTCGAGCAAATTCTCTCACCAACAAATTGATGCTAGAGGAAGGGCCTGACCCATTCAGAAGAGTACAGATCGAGAGCAGAAACAATCATGCCACCAAAAAGAGTTTCATCCCATCACACCAATGCATTTGCTTCTCGATTGACGGAGAGCCAGGCTAACAACCAAGTGCAACCGCCAATCACAGAAATCACTCCACCTGCCCAGCCGACATTGGTCACGGTGGACCAATTCAACCTGCTCGTTCAACAGGTTAAGACTTTGATGGCCGCTGTCCAGATGATCCATGCCATCCTTACGCCTCCATGGACAGCACTGCAGTCTGATCAGATTGCCCCTGCACATCCATCGGTGGTATTATCGTCGAATCTGGTTACACAGCCATCACCACCACTAGAGCTATATCAATTTTTAAAATAAAATATAATAAGATTTTAAATTTTTATTGTTATATAATGTCCAAATCCATAACTATGTTTATTCTATGCAAATGTACAAGCTATTCATCTAATATCAAGTTTAGATACTTTTCTTAGAAACTTATTATTATACATTAGAGGAAACATAGATAGTTATGATTTATTTATTTTTTAGATAAAATAATTTTGATCTATCATTTGATAAAAAGATCATTTTATCTATGTAAATTAATAAATTAAGTAAATTTATTATTTTAGTTATATATGTTAATTTTTTTCTATTAGAATAAGAAAAGAACTAACAAACCAAGATAGGTGCATTTATGTTAAGGATTTTTTGCGTGTATATCCTTCCAAATATTCAAATTTACGTGAATATCCTCATAAAATTACTTTTTATACATATATCCTTATAAATTATTTTTTTGCACATCTATCCATAAGGATATTTTAGTCATTTATATTTCAAACCATTAATTTTTAATAGTGTTAGATGATACGGATATATATGTAAAAAAAGATATTTTATGAGGGCATATACGTAGATATCAATTTTGAAAGGATATTTATGTAAATTTAAATATTTGAGAGGGTATACATATAAAAAATCTATAAAAATTTTACACTGCTTTGGTATTGGGAGCTTCCAAATTATTGTACTAAAATGGGAGATGACTCCACCATGGATAAAGAACCCGTAACATTTCGACACAAAGTAACTGATGGATGAACTCCATATCCATTTTCTGTGGTCTTCACACTGTGTGAGTTGAATTTCACTTAAGATGTTCTGAAGATTTTGATATTCTGTAATGCCCATGGTGGGAAGAGGCCATCTGAAGTTGGTTGCCCATTCAGATTTTGACATGAACTCAGCTACATTCAGGTTTTTCTTTTTTGCAAACCAATACAGGGTGGGGAATATGGAAATAAGTGTAGAGTTGCTTGTCCAGACTTCATACCAGAATGATGTATTTTTTTCATTCCCAATCACCTGAGAGGAGATAGATTTCATGAGCAATGACGTCTTCAGTACACTTCTACAGAAGGGTGAAGCAATGAGAAGGATATATTTGGTTTCAGTTGTTGGCAAATCATTGGAGTAGCATATCTTCTAAATGAAAGACTTCCATGGCTTGTCAAAGTCAGAGAAGAGAAGGTCCCACCATTTGAGAAGTAAGGCAGTGTTCTAAAGTTTTAAGTTGATGATCCCTCTAATCCTCGTAGCTTCTTTAAACGAGAAAGCTAATCCCAACTGGCATGGAATTTGAACCAGATTGTGATCGCCCCATAGGAAGCCTCAGCAGATTTGATTTGTGTTCTTGAAAATTGCTACAGGAATATGCACAATAGAAATCCAAACAATGGGAACGGCTATTAACACTGAGTTGATGAGAACAAGTCTTCCAGCTAGAGTAAGAACGTTTCTCTTCCCCCCTGCCAATCTCTTTTCTATTTTGTCCATTAGAAACTTCCAATCATTAGTTTCCATGGACTGGTGGTTAAGAGGTAGGCTAGGTAATGTAAGGGTAATTTACCTGCCTGGCATCCAAGTAGGTTGGTGAGTCTTGCCATCTCTGTAGTTGTGAGCCCAATCCCAACAAACTGAGTTTTGTTGAAGTTGATTTTTAAACCAGTCAGGAGTTTGAAGGCATACATTATAAACTTTAGATTATTGATGTATTTTTTGGTGCGGTGGCAGAAGATGGCTATATCATCAACGTATTGAACACATAAAATATTAGCAAAAGAGTTATTTGGGCCAATGCCAGCTAGGACTGGAAGTGGGCCAAGTTGGGTCGGGCTAGGCTGAGCTACACCCTTGCCTGAGCCAAGCCCAAATTTTTTTCGGGCTTCGACCCAGGTTGAGGTCCTAAAGTCTTTGGAAAACTCAAGTCCGAGCCTACCTTGAACCTGATTGAGCTAGCTTAATCAGCTAGCTTCTCTCTCTTAACAAATTTTTTTAAAAAAACCTAAGCCCTAAGAGGAGGAAGGGATAAGAGGAGGGCCGGCGTCGACAGGGGAGGGAGGTTAGATGACCCCCTCCCTACTGGCGCCATGATAGGAAAGATCAGAACGGGTAACGAGGGCCTCGAGAGAGCCAAGGATGGGTTGGGGGTGCCTAGGGAGGGGACAGACGCCTGAGGCATGGGAGACGGGGTGGGTGAAGTGTAGGTTGTCAATGTGGATGAGCTGGCCAAGCTGGGGGTAATTGGAGAGGATGGCATCGGCCTCAGACAGGGAGATATAGGTGGAATAACTGGAATCAGAGAGTTAGAGGCAGAAGCCATGGGAGGGCCAGAGGTCATGGGCGGTGGAGGTTGAGAGGGCAGGAATGATGCTGATGACTTGGAGGATGGTGGATCGGAGCTTGCCGACAACCTTGGCATCGATATCCATAGACTGGAGGAGCTTAATGAGGACCCCTTGAGTGAGGGATGCCATGACAAGAGATGGAGGGAGAGGGGTAGGGGGCATGGTCAATAATACTGAGAGAAGGGACTTACTCGACGGGGCTCTTGATCGGGCTAAACTTCGGATTCAGGCTTAGACCAGATCCAGGCCGGCCCAAAGGTATATCTGAGTCCAGTACGAAAAATAAACGAACTTTATAATTAGGCCCAATCCCAGCCTGAACTATTTCGGGCCTAGCCTGAAGTTAGGCTGGTTCGAACCCAATTCCAGTCCTAATACCAGCAATGAGGTTTATTTTAGCATCCTAATGGAGGATGCGACGAAAAATATCAGCAACTAGGATAAAATGAAATAGAGATAAATGATTATTGTTGGGAGAATTTTTGCACAAGCTGATTATATGAAAAGATCCAGGGCCCAAGATGTCCATGCTTGGCGGGCCCGTCAATTGAAGCCTTCATCAGTTCAAGGTCAGCTATAATTCCTACTGAGCTTGTCCTCTATGACTACCTATTCGGTGCTTTACATTCTGAGCAGATGAAAGCCTGTCGGCTTGTTCATCACCGCCGATGTCTCCTCATCGACCGACCATTTTCGACTGACCACCTATGCATCGTTAAGCAGATTTGGTGGCAGTACAAAGTGATCGACTCTTGATTGTTGCCGATTCATCCTCATCCCTATAACAATCAATTAGCCACTCGATTCAAAATATGATGCCAGCCAGACAACAACTATCACTGGACTAATAAGGCAGCCACAACCGCCATATCCCAAAAAAATTGAGTGATAGTCTTGCACCTCATGAATTGTGGGATTGTGTCAACCAACTTTTCAACTGAAGCTTCAACTCTCCGTTAATAAAGGAGACTCAGAGAGGACCCTCAAAAAGGTACGTCATTACTCTGCCTTTCACGTTCTTTTTATTGAATAAGAGTTCTAACTTGAGCGTCAGAGGATCCTCGTCGGAGCAACTTCTGATCAGAAATTTTTACAGGTCACACCCCCCAGAAGATCTACTTCACCATCAACTCCAACATCCTGACGCCAAATAAATTCTCGCACCAACAGATTGATGCTAGAAGAAGGACCTGACCCGTTCGAAGGAGCGTAGATCGAGAGCTGAAATAATTATGCCATCAAAAAGAGTTTCATCCCGTCACACCAACGCCACCACTTCTCGACCGATGGAGAGCCAGGCCAACAACCAAGAGCAGTCGCCAATCGTGGAAACCACTGCACCTACCCAACTGGCATTGGTCACGGTAGACTAATTCAACCTGCTCGTTCAGCAGGTTCAGACTTTGACGGCTGTCATTAAGTGATCCAGACCGTCCCTACACATCCATAGGTGGTGCCACAGCTTGATCAAGCTACCCCTACACATCCATCGGTGGTGCTATTGTCGAATCTGACTACACAGCCGCCGCCACCACCAAAGCAACCATGGGTACCTCTACAGAGCTCAGAGAGGAGGCAGACCCATTAGAGCCACCTTAAAACCCTGAAATCAAGAAGACGGTGATCTTCAAGTCCTCGATTAGAGCATGATTCAACCCTTGATCGGCAATCTCCCTAGCACTCCAAGGCTTGTACCTCCCGAGACCCTACTCTCGAGTGATGGCTTCAGGAGATCAATGAGTAGATCGACATGATCTGCAACACAACCTCGACATCTTATGATGGGTTCAACAATGACCCACCCTTTGTTTTGAGGATCATGTTGGAGCCACTCTCTCAACATTTCAAGGCTCCATAATTTGAAACTTACGACAGGACTACCAACCCCGTCGATCATCTCGAGACCTTCAAGACGACGATGCTCTTCCATGGAGCAACTGACGCCATTTCTTGTCGAGCCTTTCCTACTACTCTAAAGAGGATAGCTCGATATTGGTACTTAAATCTAAAACCGATCTCGATCTATTCTTTTGAAGAGCTCAGTTGGTCTTTTATTGACCACTTCGTAAGTAGCCGATGACAGCAAAGACAGTCCGACAATCTCCACACCATCAAGCAAAAAGAGAGCGAGTTGATTCATGCTTTTGTCAGCCGCTTTAATGCGGCCATCCTGAAAGTTTACGATCTAGATCAATTAGTCATGATATCCACAATGATGGATGGACTCCTGAAGAATGACTTTAAGAAGTCACTGGTGAAGACCTACCCTCAGGATTATCTCGACATGCTGGTTCGGATAGAGAAGTGTGCCCCCTGTGGAAGAGGTCTTCGCTGAAGACGACACCTCCACTAATTCTATTGCAACAGGAGGGCAAAATAAAGAGCACTCCCTAAAGTAGAAGGAGAGAACCCAACAGTGCTCCAGATCCCCATTTCAGGAGCCAAAGAAATGGACCCCTCTTCGAAACTGCCGATCCCAAAGCCCTCAGATAAGGGATCGGTGGATCTTACCATCAAGAAGATATAATAACTACACCCAGCTGAATGCACCAAGGACTCAAGTGCTAATGAAAATAAAAAGATAGCTACCAGAGCCGAAGAGACTTTGGATATTTCCAAATCAAAAGAATCCGAATAAATACTAACTGTACCATCATGACCATGACCATGACACAGAGGAGTGCATTCAACTTTAGGATGAGATCGAAGATTTCATTAGACGTGATCATCTTGATAGGCTTATCCTATGAAGGTGGGAGCGATGAGAAAGGTGGCAGAGATCTCCTCGACTGGTAGAGCAACTGTAGCAGGCAGGACCATAGGAAGACCAAGCCCCAGTTGGCATAATCAACACCATTACTAGGGGGCATGGTGTTGGGGGGCTCGATTGAGATGAGGAATCGATGAAAAGATAGAGGATTGGGGAATTGATAGCCTTCACTGAGGAGGATGCTCGAAGAGTCCAGTTCTCGCACAATGATGCAGTCATTGTAAATTTAAATATTAGAAACTATGATGTACGTTGTGTCCTGATAGATAATGGAAGCTCTATCGATGTCTTATTTTATGCTGCTTTCTCAAAGATGGGGATATCCGATTATCGATTGGGGAAGATGGATTTTTCACTTATCAGATTTATCGGGGACACCATCCCTATGGAAGAAGTAATCATGTTGCCTATGAAGGTCAGTCGATTTTTCATTTAGACCACTGCCCAAAAGACTTTTTGGTCATCCGAGCACCCTCGACCTATAATGTTATCCTCGACCGATCAAGTCTGAATGCACTCCGAGCTGTTGTCTCTACATATCATCTAAAGATGAAGTTCTTAATGGTATATAGAGTCAAAGAAGTCTATGGAGATCAAGATCTAGCACACCATTGCTATAGCATCACTTTGCAGGGTGATCGACTGATTGAGTCATACTCGATTGAGGGACTGGATACCCATGATGAGTTGGTCTAAGAATGCAGACAACCCATCGAGGACCTCATCTCAATCCCTTTGGTAGATGGAAACTAGGAGCACACAGTCCAGATTGGGTTAAACCTGGATTAGGTAATGAAAGATCAACTAACCTCTTTTTTACAGGCAAACTCGGACGTCTTTGCTTGGATGCCAGCAGACATGTCAGAAATTGATCCCTCAGTGATCATGCACCGATTGAACATGAGTCCAATTCACTGTCCCTTTAAGCAAAAGAAGAAGAGTTTTGCATCAGAGTGGTAGAAAGTGATAGCCGAAGAAGTAAACAAGCTACTCCAGGTAGATTTCGTCAAGGAGATGGCCCATCTGGAGTAGATAGCCAACATAGTCATGGTGAAGAAAGCGAATAAAAATGGTGAATCTGCATCAACTTCATCGATCTGAATAAGGTCTATTCGAAAGATAGCTACCCCCTATTGAGGATTGATCAGTTGGTCAATACCACATTGGGCCACGAGCTCCTATCCTTTATGGATGCCTTCTCTGGCTATAACCAAATCCAGATGGCACCTGAAGATGAGGACAAGAAGATGTTATGGCATACCCAATCGAGAAGGTGTGATTGGTGGCCAAGTCTGTGAGGCTGTCGAAGCTCATCGAGGATGCCATTTGGGGTGCCGCTGCCAAGTAACAGGATCTCCATATCTGACTCTGTTGGTCTCAGGATAGAATTTTAGAACTAGAGTCGTCAGTGGCGCAACTGTTGCCCTATAGCCAATTTAAGGATTACTTCCTTAGCCCTCTATTTTTTCATCGACTCTACACTAGAGTCCATAGCTCAACTGGAAGAAAAAAAATCGTAAGGATAACATTGAGCAATCTTGATATGCCTACGCTAGGCGTGTCTTTATTTCTTTAGACTTTTCAGGTATTTACCTCTGAACTCTTTCAAGGTTTCTTTGTTATCAATACTTTGATCAATTCAGATAAGGTACCATGATGGTCTTTTATATGATAGCTTACCATAAACTATCCATATAAACTAATCAGAGATCGTAGGATCAAATCCATAAGCAATTCTTTGTGCATGATCATGTCGAACCTTTTTAACTCCTTAATGTCTTTGATCATTATCAAATAACGATCATAGACCGACTGCCCATTACGCATTACATACGCTGTGCGACTCTGATCATCTCACAACACTTGTAAATGAATCAACATATCGTTGGCAGTGAACATGTGCTCATGCATAGCACCTATCTTAATTGTCGTTGTCCACCACTCATCAAGTATAGCTTGTTAACTATGGGTTGGATGGGTTGATAACAATAGAATAATTTGGTAGAGTACATTGCTTAATTTTCTAATATTAAGAATAATTCTTAAATTTATGAGTCGGTCTATATACTCGATTTTGGTTAATCGATTGATATCTAGAATTTGAGCTAGAGGGTTGGAAGGTGACACAATGAACAGCAGAGAGCAAAGATTTTAATTGAATATTTATACTTATTTTATAATTTACTCTAAAGATTTTTAGATACAAAAAGAGACTCTCACTATTTTTATCAGATCTCCCACACTCTCCGGATGGGAAAACAAAAATTCTAATACGATAATTGAGTTTCTAGTGGATGCTGCGGTCTCACCGATGCCGTGCACCTCACCTAACAGTTATTGATAACACGAATAAACACCGATGTGGGGATAACTCTTTGCTCAGATGCTTTTCTAAGCCTGTTGTAGCCACTTGGTCTCTAAGTCATATGGGCTCACCTAACAGTTATTGCCTGCACTTCTTAGTTAAGTCAGACCCACCGTTCACAAGCAGGTGTAAAGCCGTCATTGGATCCCTTATCTAACAGTTATTAGGCCCAACCCCATCTTTACCCCGCAACAACTCTTTGCTAATAGAGTAGTTGCATGTTCCTAATGCAACTGAAGCACTGTGACCAACCGAGAACAATCAACATCAGTAGCACGCCCGCACATCTACAATGATGGAAGACCTTGGACTTAATATTTTATGGAGAGATTTGAGTTTAGATCTCATCTAATCAGTCATCACATGACTGATATTATTGGGATAGGCTAAATCAAACCACCAAGCAACCATATTTGAGACTCAATCTACCAAATTTACCAGGTAAGTGGAGATTTGTGGGGATCCCCTCATTGCTTTCTTTATATACCAATAAATTAGTCAGGTAAGCAAACGGAACCAATAAAATAATTAACTTTCAATTACTTGCCTTAGACACCAATTGGATAATTGATCCGAATAAGTTAGGTTAGGTGAATCAGACTCGAGCCACAGAGCCGAATTAGGTCCTTAGGTTAATTTGATTCTACATATGAGTGTCAATCGATTCGATCAATAATAATTGTATGATCTAAGGCTCTATTGATCTCATCTTAATAACACTTGACTCAGTTCGATCAACTGCTAAATCAATTTAGATCCAGTATGATCAAATCAGAAATCTTTAATGTAATCTAATTACATGACCTAATTTGATCTACCCATGACCAATCCCTCATGCACAAACACTAATTTCAGATCTTAAATCAAATTTTCAGATCTAAATTTTTTATATAAAGAGTAAATTTTTATCTCAAAATAATTTCAGATCATGCATACAAGTATGTATCATATACATAAACTAGTTTAGATCATAGAAACAATTTCAACCCTAAACATGCTATCATATATCATATATATGAATCAAAACAGATCTCGAAACTCTTTTCAGATCTAAATAACAAAACATATATCACATATATACTGAAAAAATTAGATCTAAAAATCTAATTTAATTAAAAATTTTAACATCATTTTAGGACAACCATTCAGCATAACAAATTATGCCAGGACAACCTTATGTCAGAACGACATCAAAATCTTTCAGATCTTAAATATTTCTCTACAGATTTTAAATCTAAATCTAAATCTCATGCATATGATATGGCTCTGATATCACTATTGAAGATTTATGATTTCATACATTCATAATTTTATAAAATTAGTATGCAGTGGAATTTAAAAATTTTCAGATTAAATCTAATTTAATCTAAGCATGCATAAGATCAAATCTTAAAACCATAAATAAGATTATTATATGTGAGATAAGATTCAAATAAAGAAATCAAATAAAAAAATAAATATAAAACATACCTAGACATGGATCAATCTTCAATGCGAACAGATGATCATGTATGTCCTTTGAAGGTCCCTTGTAGCCGCACAAGTGTCCGATCTCTATGGGTATCCACACGAGACTCTGATCTGATCAGAAGCTTTTTGATCTCACGGAGTGCTAGCTCCCTTGCAGAGATCGCATCTTGATGGTTAAAAAATTTTTTTTCTCCTAAGACACTCTTAGAGAACAAGAAGATGTAGGAAGATCTTGATCTCTACACTAGAGATCATGAGAAGAACCATTTCTTCTTTTTTCTTCCTAAAATTCATGCACCAAATCTCGATAGTAGAGATGTAATAACTTTGTCCAACTTTTAGATAAAGAAAGGAGGAGACATCCATGTCTAAACATGGACAAGAGGGAGAAGAAAGTGTCCTAACAACTAACTATTAGTTGTTGCAAGAAAGAAGGGATGAAATCATAACTAACCTCACACCTTTAGCCTTCACGCCGTCCCTCTCCTTTCCATGAATTTTCATGCACAAAAGGGGCTCCTATTTGGGCGTCAAACCTGATACTAATCTTATCTTATCCAACATCCCAAAGGGAGTATTTATAGGCATTGGAAGAGATAGATTTTGAATAAGAAATAGAGTCCAAAATACTTAGGACTCCTTGGATTTTCGTGACGCCAACACCAACCTGATTTTTGCCCAAATTTTTCACGTTAAAAAGGGAGAAAACTCTTGTTTCTTACACGTTAAATAGGGAGCAAATATGGCATCTAAATCTGGTGGGCGTGGGACACAAAATCAGGTTGTATGGGACTCCTTGTTGGCGCATGAATAGGAAGTTATATGGGACTCAATTAATTGGTTGTTTTAAGTCAAATAAAATCTCAATGAATCCTAATCAAATTAGGATCAGATTAGACTCAAATAAATAAGAATCTAAATCAAATTTGAAATATAATTAATTTAGATTAGATATCTCTTAATTGGAGGAGGAGTCCTAGTCCAATTAGGAATACATACATCCTAGTCTAATTAGGAATTAGGTCAAACCCAAATCCTAATTCAACTAGGACTAATCATCCGATTCTTTTGGGATTATCCTATAATCCTATAAGATTAATCAAATCAAATTCAAAATGAGTCAAATAAAATTCAATCAAATTGGACTTGATACAAGCCCCATTGCTCAATCAAATTGAGCTAATTAGCAATCCTATTGCTAATTAATCCTCCTATAACTTACTAATTCTTTAGTAAGTTATATAATGCAATATTTGCATTAGATCAATTATCAATCAAATTGATAATCAATTTCTGTTACAATTCATAATCGTATTTCAACCATCTGATTAGTCAAAAATCTCTTTTGTGTGTGACCTCATAGGTTCTATTCTGTCTGGTAGTGAGATATATTGTGATCTCTATCACAATATCTTTAAAACTCTTTTCAATGGGTTGAAATACTTCCAACTCAACCCACCAAGGATCATTGATCATCAAGATGATCCTCATGAGTCTCACAATCCACCAGTGACATCTAGCAGTATGTAATGGCAATCCAATAGAATAAAAGATGAACCTCTAAGTACAGTTAACGCATGATACAGTCCTTCTATCATGAGTTCCAACCAGATGGCAGGTCATGGATAAATCGTCAAACCTCAATATCGGTCATATGATAGATTCAATCAGCTTGAGTTCATATGTGATTCTATAAAAACTCTTTGCATCAATCACACTGCTATGACCAAAACTTAAGGACTCAGCCTCTTAAATCCCATAGGACTACTCCCTTCTGCTATGGTCGGTAGATCCTATCTTGATGCACATCCCACTCCTACAGTGGAGCAAACATCTACTACAAGGACTCATTGAGACCTATGTTGATGTGTCAGTCAAACTCCAGCAGCCTCATTGTGAGCAGTAGTGTCATCGTAGATCAAAAAACCAGTCATACAACTGCAACATCGAGAAAGTCATTAATGAGTGAGCAGACATCCATATGACTTCTCGTGTTGGTCATACTCAGTGCTAGTTATTCTCTAACAACCACCTGCACTCTCACTCCAATATCTCTGCACTGCAGACTCGAGACCCATATGTCCGAAGAAAGCGATCCGTGCACTGGTCTATCCAGATCATTCACCATCCCCATGATGATCCTATGACCAGGAGCAATTTAGAAATTAACCATTAATGACACATGTCTCAAATTCTCAACTCTTTGAGAATATGTGTCATCATCTCGTTAATCTCTTGGATGATTCATGGACACATAAACATGAATGGTAATATAACTGTCCAATAAGTATAAAATCATATCCTAAAAATATAAAATGTGTCAGCCAAGATTGACTTCTAGGACATACATCCAATAATTAGGATCAAGCTCGCTCTACTTGGCCATTCCCAAATGAAAGGACTAGAAAGCTAACTAAAGAAAGAAAGGAAGTATGGAAAGATAGATGGGTGAGGAAGAAAACCCACCTGAGAATGAAAAAAAGGAGGCAGATGAAATGAAGTAGTCACCAGAACCTTCAAAAACCCCTTTGAAGAGTCGCACCGCAGAGGAAAAAGGAGAGCTCCTTGCTTCGAGAAGCTACAGTAATAGAAAAGAGAAAAGAGAAATAGAAGAGTCTAGCAGCAGTCAGAAAAGCTAGGGACAGGCACCTCCCCCATTTATAGGCAAGAGAAGACAATGCTCATATATCAAATCATTTCTTCCCCAATAACTCGCAGTACGTAGAATACATGGCATCTCTCTATTTGGTCGACCATTGCCGCCAGTTGCACAAATCGATGCCACGATTCAAAAAGGAGATTTTGAAATGATGCCCATTTAATTCGGCCATGATGACCCAAGTTGCGCCGCCTCATTTCTGCCCCAAAAGTCATACATATCCTATTAGCTGAAGGACCTTTTCATATCCTCAGCCTAAGGAAGACAGGTGTACTCCCTTCATCTGACTAAAGTCGAACTCGAGAGTCGAGGGCATATGTTGGAAGCAATTCTATGCAGGCCGATTATATGAAAAGGCCTAGGACCCAAGATATCCATGGTTGGCGGGCCCATCAATTGAAGTCTTCGCCGATTTAAGGTCAACTAAAATTCTTGCCGAGCTAGTCCTCTACGACTATTTGATTAGCACTTTACATCTTGAGCAGACGAAAGCCCATCGACTGCTGCTTGGCAATCCTAGTTCATCACCGTCGATGTCTCCTCATTGACCAACCATTCCCAGCCGACCATCTATGCATCGTTAAGCAGATCCGATGGCAGTACAAAGCGACCGACTCTTGATCATTGCCGACCAATCCTCATCCCCACAACAATCAGTTGGCCACTCGATTAAAAATACAATGCCAGCCAGGCAACAGTTGTCGTAAGACTAATAAAGTAGCCACAACCATCACATTCCGAAAACTTCAAGTGATAGTTTTGCACCCTACGAATCGTGGGATCGTATCAACCAACTTGCCAATTGAAGCTCCAACTCTCCATCTATAAAAAAGACTCAAAAAGGACTCCTAAAAAGATACACCATTATTCTACCTCTCACGCTTTTCCTTCTGTTGAATGAGAATTCTGACTTGAGTGTCGGAGGATCCTCAACAAAGCAATCTTCGATTTGGACTTTTTGCAAGTCACACCCTTCGGGAGGTCTATTTCATTGTCAACTACAGCATCCTGATGGTGAACGAATTCTCGCACCAATAATTACCTTATTTTGACCCTCTTCTTATTGAAAACCACTTGCCGATTCCCTCATTGATCACCAATGCTGACCGTGCATTAGTAAAGAGCCATCCCACCCCGCAACGAGTCATCAATTCAATTTCATGGGCCATAGAAATGAGGGGGTGTTTGTTTCACAATCGAAATCAAAATGAAAATGAGAATCGAAATGGCTTGGAATCGAAATCGAAATGGCCAAATCCTCCGAAATGTTTGGTTCGTGATAGGAATCGGAATCGGAATTGAAATTGAAATGAAAAATTGAATCCATAGAGAAGAGTAGGAATTGAATTCTATATAGATTGAGTCATTCCCATTTCACCTTCGAATCGAAATCAGAATAGGATTCCTCCCAACTAAACGATTAGAATAGAAATTATACATTCCGATTCTGATTTCGAACCTCATTCCTTCCAACCAAAATAGATCAACTACTGAAAAAGCGTCTCGTTTAAATGCAGTAGCGGTGAACATCGTACACGGTGGCTTAACATAGTATTGACTTGCTGAGTGGCAGGTACGTGGATAGGTGCTGGCTTCTACGAGCGTGATGTCTTCGGAACAAGCTGAGAGCCAGCTTTTCCTTTCCTTCATTATTGCACCAGGGGATCGTCTATCAAAGGTCGGGTATCCACGAGTTTTACATGCAGGAGGGAATATTAACTATTATACACAACAAACCTGACCTATTGCTTTGAAATTATAGCTCAAATTCCATTTTCATTACTACTGATCATGGTTTTTCTAGGCAAACTATTGAAAACAATTCTGTTAAGGGTGACAACCAGCAAACATGGTAAAGTTTTTAGAGTTTGGTACAAAAGACTTAGATTTGAGTCCCACCTTTAATTAATCTAATTTCAACTAGAATTACTCCTAACCTGATTGTCAAGAAAAATTATGAACATTTTGTAAAAGTGTAGGTTTTTCTTTTTGAACATAATTAGACCTTTGAACATAATATTTGGACATTGCTTCTGTTAGGTGGATATCTGGTCAGGACACCACCTCCCAGAACCATTTTGGTACTGTGCGATATAGCAGGAAGAAAGAAAAAATAAAACAAAGACAATCAAAATACGTGAATCAGCCACAAAAAGGTTCGCCTCCATGGGACATGCAAACTTCACTATGAAAAAAAATTTTACAAGAGGAGATCTCACTCTTAACCCTCGTATACCCAATTTCTCTCTCACTAGAAGTTCCCCTCACAAAAGCTCTCTCTCTTGAAAGACCCCTCTGAACCCCTAAAGCGACCGGCGTCCGCTGTCCAGGAGCCTCCAGCTCCTTCTTTCTCAACGACGCGCGCTTCTTTCTCTCCTCATGGGCTCTGTACGATGCGTCTACAGCAGAAAAACAGGCCACAAGAAGACCACACACAGCACCTATTGTTTACAGTTCCCAGACCTTTATAGGCCTTAAACAAGGGTTAGATTAGGATTAGAAATCCTAATCTGGCTCAAATAAACCTTAGATAACCTCCTCCAGCCATCGGATCAAGACCGGGACGTCCCTAGGCCGTCCGATTGTGACCGATCCACGGAATAATGCCGTGGACTGCGAGAAACGCCTGAAAAATACCCAGGCGGTCCATGTCGGTCCACCGTGGACCGGGGTATAGGCCCAGGTGCAGCACCTGGGCCTGGGCCGGCCCGCGCACGTCGGCCTGGGCCGCGCTCGCACCGGGTGCCTGGGCCCGGGCCGTGCCTCGTGCCCGCGTGTGGGCTGGGCCGTGTGCCCTCCTGGGCTACGCACCCCGCGCATTGGCCCCGCTTGGGCCGCACTCCGCCGCCTGCGATGCGGCAGCCGCTGCTCCACCGGCCCACCGTCGGTAGTCCTTCGCCACCTCGAATCTTGTACCGACTTTAAAAGCTCGTATCTCCTCCATCCGAGCTCTGTTTGGGGTGATCTTGGTCTCGTTGGACTCTATTTTTCATCGCGAACCTTGCTATGGGCTCAATATGGATTGAATCTCGAGATATCAAACTCTAACAATCTCCACCTTGACTCGATATTCAGCCTCCTCCTTACTCCGAGAGCTTCTGGATCTCCTCGCCCAATGCCCCGAGGCAATCGCCTGCTGATCATGGATGGGCAAATATGGGAGTCGAGGCAGGCCACTCGATCCCATCTCTATCGTATACTGTGCTCCTCCTGACTTGAGATCTACTCGGGGCATCATCCTGCGGTAATAGGAATCTCATCTTGCGACGTCGCCTCTCATCCTCCCGAGTCTCCTGTCTCGTAATTGATCCACCTCCACCTGGGGCTCCACCTCGCTCTGGGCTCCTCCTGACTTTCGAAGCTCCACCTCGTACTGGGCTCCCTGCCAGGCAATAATGTCCTCTGCTCCTCTTCTTCACCTCCAGCACAATCCTATCATCGCGTAGCACCCTTAGGATTCCTCCACCAGCTACCATCCTGTAGCCTCTCAAATCCAATCTGCTAAGTGAGATAAGACTCCGTCTGAAATCGAGTATGTATCGGACCTCCCCCAATCTCCTCACTGCACCATCATGTGTCCTCCAGTTGACCGTTCCAATGCCTCTGATCGCACAGCTCGATCCATCCGACAGATATACAGTGCCCTCACTATTCTCTAGGGAGTCAAACTGCTCCTCTCTGTAACATACATGATAGGGGCATGCAGAATCTAATATCCACTACTGAAAAAAAGTAGATACCTCATCAGATATTTTCAGGACATCTCCATTTGAATCGCTGTCGGCCGTCGCCACAGCAGCCACCATCTGATTTTTGAGTTAAGGGAAATCTCTAGCTAGATGCCCCAATTTCTCACATCGGTAACACTTGATTTTGCTCAAGTCCCTCCTGGACTTGGATCGTCCTCGTCGCAATCTCCTGTCACTCCGTCTACCACCTCCTGCTCCTTTAGAAACCACCAAAGCTGAGCTACCGCCACCTAAGCTCAAAGCTAGGTTCTTCCTCCTGAGAACCTCGTTCTGGAGTATCGCTGCGGTGATCTCGTCCATCTTGATGGTGCTCTTCCCTACTAGAAGAGCAGTCACTAAGGACTCATACGAAGATGGAAGCGATGTTAGAAAAACTAACCTCCTGGTCTTTACCTCAACATTCTCACCAACGTTGAGGAGGTCGGTGAGGATCTTCTAGAAGTAGCTTAGATACTTTTGCACACTCTGTCTCTCAGCCATCTGCAGCTGGTAAAACTGCCTCCATAGGAAAAGAGTGTTGGTGAGGGACTTCACCATATACAACTCCTCGAGCTTCGACCACAGCACCATCGGAGAAGTCACGCTCAGCACATGGATACCACCTCATCCACTAGGTACATGCGGATGGTACTCACTGTCTACATCTATAGCCATTTCCAATCCTGTACCTCCATGGTGGTCGGCTTCTCATCGCACAAGAGAGCATCGATCAACCCCTATTGGATAAGCACGTCCTTCACCCTTACCTGCCACAAAGAGAAATTGCTCTTACCATCAAATTTGTTGATCTCCATCTTGATTGATCCTGTCTTCTTCATTTTCAGTTTTGCTCACCATTGCTGCAATCTGCGTCCTTGCACCACCTTGCTCTGATACTACTTGTTAGGTGGATGTTTGGTCAAGACACCACCTCCCAGGATCTTTTCGGTATTGCGCGATGTAGCAGGAAGAAAGAAGAAACAAAACAAAAACAATCAAAATATGTGGATCAGCCACAAAAGGGCTCGTCTCCACGGGGCATACAAACTTCACTATGAAAAAAAAAATTTACAAGAGGAGATCTCACCCTCAACCCTCGTACATCCAATTTTTCTCTCACTAGAAGTTTTCCTCACAAAAGCTCTCTCTCTTGGAAGACCCCTCTGAACCCTTGAAGCGACCGACGTCCGCTGTCCAAGAGTCTCTTGCTTTTTCTCTCTCAGCGACGTGTGCTTTTTTCTCTCCTCATGGGCTCCGTACGGTGCGTCCACAGCAGAAAAACAGGCCACAAGAAGACCACACACACAGCACCTACTGTTCACAGTTCCCAGGCCTTTATAGGCCTTAAACAAGGGTTAGATTAGGATTAGAAATCCTAATCTGGCTCAAATAAACCTTAGATAACCTCCTCCAGCCGTCGGATCGAGACTGGGACATCCCTGGGCCGTTCGATTGCGATCGGTCCATGGAATAGTATCGTGGACCGTAAGAAACATTTGAAAAATGTCCAAGCAGTCCACAGACCTGCTCGTGGACCGTCCGATCCACCGTAGATCAGGGTACAGGCCCAGGTGCAGCACCTGGGCCTGGGCCAGCTCACACGTGCGGGCCTGGGCCGTGCCCACGCCGGGCACTTGGGCCCAGGCCGTGCCCCGTGCGCCCGCACGTGGGCTGGACTGCACGTCCGCCTGGGCTGCGCTCCGCCGCCTGCGACCGCACTGCCGCCGCTCCGCCGGCCGCCAGCGGTCCTCTGCCACCTCGGATCTCGTATCGACTTCAAAAGCTCGTATCTCCTCCATCCGAGCTTCGTTTAGGATGATCTTGGTCTTGTTAGATTCCATTTTTTATCGCAAACCTCGCTGTGGACTCAATATGGATCGAATCTTGAAGCGTCAAATCCTAACAGCTTCGACATCTTGAGGCAAATGACCTTGCTGATTGGCTGGCTAATATTGGGAGACAATAGGTTATCACTATAGACTGGATTGTTGGCTTTCTTCTAGAGTTTTTGCAGTTGTTTGGCAGTGATCCTTCATTGTTTAAGTCAAAAAGATATTTTGGGTACAAGGACTTAAGAAAAAACGGAGCACAGTGTTGGAGAGTTTGAAAAAGCGTACAGGGAGCTCCTTTGGTGGGCCCTTATATAGAGAGAGGTTGGTGTCCATTACCAAGTGAAATACAAGTGGGCCTTGACTGCTCTACAATGGCCTACATGATATGCGCGTCGTGGATCTTAACCACATGGATCATTTGGTAACCACCTATCCTTTTGAAATGAGATGTAACCACCCCTAAACATACCCATTACTTGGTGGGATACTAAGCATGCCTTTAATAGGCTTTAACTATCTTAACTATGCTTTGAATTGGAAACACATATAGCTTGTTACTATTGGCTGGTTCATCGGCACTAGTTGGCTTGATGGTTCAGATTGGTAGTTCAACAGATACTGAGATCAACAGTTCAGTCAACTATGCTGGCTGGTGGCCCGATCGACAGCCAAGATTGGTAGCTCGATTGATGTTAAGGTCCTCATTTGGTTGGTTACTAAGGTTAAGTTAACTGGTATATACCATATTAGATCTTGTCAACATTAAGAGGAGGATAGTGACGAGTGCTGCTAGAAGGGCTAGCCTTCTTCCAAAAGGCATAGGTAAGTGGCTTCCCCAAAAGACCCAAAGCTGAGAGCGATGGTTGAGTGGAGTTGAGGCCCAAAGGTAAGGGAGGCAGTTGAGCAGAGTTAAAGATGGGTAGAGGGAGCCCAGAAGATAAAGACCAGCGATACCATAGCAGAGGTGCTAGGATATAATGGTTTCCTAGCCCCCAAGGGGATTGTGTTCGCCTCCATGGGAATCAAGGAAGGCTTGATTCCTCCGCTCACTCGAAGCCCTATCTCTTCGCCTTGAAGACTTCTCGAATAAGGCCATCGTCTTCTCGCCAACATGTTCCTTCACTGCCATGGCTTTTAAGGAGCTTGAGGCAAACAAGCTGTAGCAATTAATCAATGAATCATTGTTACCCTGAGTATTGTGATGTGAAATCCCTGGTGAGCCAATCACCATGGCTCGGCTATTTTGTTAGCATATTGGAGTTGGGGTTTTGGTGGCCCACATAATTAACTCCCAATAGCTAACTTGATGCGAAATGTGAGGCAGGACTCCCACTGTAAGACAAACACTTTATTTGCTGGAAACTACTATTTTCTATCATTCATGGCAAGAGAAAGGAACAAAAACCATATGGGGCAAGAACTAAATAAGGAACTGTGGGATGGATTTCCTATTTTGCCATATTTTCTCTGATTCCATCTAAAGATAAAAGTTCAAAAGTCAAAGGCTTCTTCTATTACTAAGTCATCAATCTCATAATAAAAAAATTAAATAAAAAAAAATCATGCATAAGCGTAGCATCTTTTTTTTTCTCATTTTCAAAAATATGCTTGTTATTAGTATATAGTATACGATCAAATAATATACACCAAGTAAATTAGTCATCTAGCATATATGTAGATAAGTTGATGTATAGTTTTTAGGTTGACATGCTGTACATTGATACACAATATATGGTTAGATGATACATATTTAGTAAATTAGTTATCTAATAACTCAATACACATATTCGAGTAAATTGATATGTAGTTTTTGGGATATCATATTCACTAATACATACTATATGTTTAAGTGATATATACTTACTGACTTTCTGATACATATAGCAAGCTCTTTGATATACATCCAACAATGATATGACATACTTCTCTAGGTAATTCAATACCCATTTTACAAAACATACTTTTTAGATATGTATTAGATCACTATTGGATATACATGAAACAAGAGCATATGACATGTATCAAGAAGTTGACAAGTATATATTATCTAGCTATATAGTATATACTGATGAATATGATATTCCGAAAACTATATATCAATTTATGTGAAGATATATATTAGATTACTAAATAACTATATTACTAAGTATATATCACCCAGTCATGCACTGTGCACCATGCATCAATGAAGACTATATATCAATTTGTCTAGCGGTATGTATTGACTTGCTTGATAATTAATTTACTTAGTGTATACCATCTGACCGTCTAGTATTTATTTGTAAAATGTATATTCTGAAAACAAAAAAAAATGATAATGCCAGCTTTTTTAAAATCAAAGGAACTGATCACCGTTAGCAGAAAAGTAACTTTTAGATTTCTGCTTTAATATAGATATTAAAAAAAATATGAATTAGTCTCCTCTATATTTCTTTTTTGGTGCCTGCCCCATATATATGACTTTTGTTCAAGAGAAAGTGGCTATTCCATCTAAGTAATGAATTAAGCAAGATAAGGGGGATGGTTTTGAGGCTATCTTCCTCGGAACATAGATGTGAATCAAAATATTGGCATTATAATTACAAAGGATGGATTGAACCTCTCTGGGCAGCTCATAGACCCCATTTATGCCACTCTTCTTTTTTTTTTTTTTTTTTTTTTTTGAATTTATAAGACAGATAAATTATACAACCCTTGTGTAAAAACGGTCCAATGTACCAGCACAAGAATGCACGGAACTGTCGGGGAGAAGAAGCAGTCGAGTCCAACACAAAGTTGTCCGAGCGATCTGCAGTGTAGGAGGCAGAGATCACCTCCATGTAAATATATGTTGTTTCAAAAGGGACCACGGATACAGTGATTTCCATGAGAAGGGGATAAATCTTGTTATTGTAGGGGCCAGGCTTAGCTATCAAGTCAATTACTGTTTTGGAATCGTCCTCCAAATTGGTATGGCTGGCCCCAATTAATAATTCGTCAATTCCATTGCATGGGCCATGGCAATTAATGCATTCCAATGGGTGGGTGGCGGCTTCTACTGGCGTGTAAGTCTTCTAGTAGGCTGGTAGCCAGCTTTTTTCTGTCATTCAATTGCACAAGGGGATCGTCTATCCAAGCCATCATATGGAGTCTTTTTTTTTTTAATAATATAAAAAAAATTTAATTATAAAAATAATTTAATTTTTAATTTATTTATAGATTTAATATAAAAATGATAAAACATCATTTTGAATAGCATTTTATCTTCCACATCATCCACCCACATTTTTCACATAGACCACCTCAAAAAAAAAAAAAAAAATTATAAACGTCATTTGGTACGGTGTTTTTAAAAACACCATATCATTTGGCGCTTTTAAATATTTTTTAAAAAAAATAAAAATAATAATCAAAAAATAAAAATTATAATTTTAAATTTTTTAAAAAATAAAAATTATAATTTTGATAAAAAATTATAATTATCTTTTTATTTAAAATTATCTTTTTATTTCAAATTATCTTTTCAAAAAAAATATATGAAAAAAGTTACTGTAAAAAAAATTAAAAATATCATAAAAAAATTGAAAAGAAATAGAAATTATAATTCAAAATTTTAAGAAAATAAAAATTTTAAATTTAATTTAAATAAAAATCATTATTTCATATTACAATCTTTTTTTCGAATTAATTTTTTTAAAAAAAATCATAAAAGAAGAAAAAAATTAAAAAAAATTAAAAAAAATTAAAAATTATAATTTGAAATGAATTTTTAAAAATTAAATTTCAAATTTTTAATTAAAATAAAAAAATAATTTTAAATTATTTTCTTCACTCAAATTTAATTTTTTTAAAAAAAATATGTAAACTAAAAAAAATATCTAAAAAAATCTTTCTTAAAAAATTTAAAAAATAAAAAATACCCAAAAAAATGAGAAAGAAATGAGAAAAAAATAAAAATTATAATTTTGAATAAAAATAAATAAAATTTTAATTTTAATTTAAATAAAAACCATCATTTAAAATTACTTTCTCCATTTCAAATTAAATTTTTTAAAAAAATATGTAAAAAAAATAAAAAATAAAAAAATAGCATAAAAAAGTAAAATATTTTAAAAAATAAGAAAAAATAAAAATTATAATTTTAAATTTAGAAAAATTAATTTTTTAATTTTAATTAAAATTAAAAATACCATTTCAAATTACTTTCCCCATTTCAAATTATTTTTTTAAAATAATATTTCAAACAAATAAAAAATATATCTTAAAAAAATTTCATAAAAATAGAAATAAATGGTAAAAATGGAAAAAAATTATAATTATAATTTTAAATTATAGAAAAAATTAAATTTTTAATTTGAATTAAATTTTGAAAAAAGAAAAAAAATGGCATAAAAAGTGTGAGAAAAAAATTAAAATTAAAAATAAAAAATTTTTAAAAAAATAAAAATTTTAACTTTAATTCAATTTTTTTAATTATTTTTTAATTAAAAAAATAAAAATTTTCCCCATTTCAAATTATTTTTTTAAAAAAATATCTGAAGGAAAGAAAAAAATTGATGTAAAAAAAATTAAAAACACCATAAAAAAAGAAAAAAAAGGAAAAGAATAGAATTGAAAAAAAATAGGAATTGTAATTCTAATTCAAAAACAAAATTTATAAATTTGAATTTTAAGAAATAAAAATTCTAATTATAATTTAAATTAGAAATATCATTTCAAACAACTAAATTAATTTAAATTTAATTTTTTTAAAAATATTCCAAACAAAGGAAAAGAATACTTAAAAAAAATGCCAAAAAGATAAAAATGGGAGAAAATTAAAATTATAAATTTAAATTATTAAAATTTTAATTTGAATTCTAAAAAATTAAAAAAATGCCATAAAAGAAGTGAATAAAAGGAAAAAAATGGTAAAAAAATATAATTATAAATATAAATGAAAAAATATTAACTTTAATTCAAATAAAAAATTATCATTCAAATTACTATTCTCATTTAAAATTATTTTTATTTATTAAAATATTACATAAAAATAACTAAAAAAATTGAAAAAAATTTAAAATAAACCATTAAAAAAAGTAAAAAAGAAAAAAAAAATGGAAAAATGCTAAAGGGAATGGTGTTTTTGAAAACGCCATCCCCCTTGGCATTTTTCAAAGATATAATCCAAAAAAAAAACCCTTCTCCCTCTTCTCCCTCTCCTCCGACGATCTCCGACATTTTCTCCTCTCCGACAGCACGACGGCGAGTTTCCGGTGGCGATGAGCTCCTTCCTCTCTCTTTCTCCCTCTTCTCTCCCTTTTCCTCTCTCTCTACCTCTTTTTCCTTGGCCGCCGGCATCAGAGGGCCGACGACGGGCCGCACGCCCCAGTGGCTACCCCGACGGTGGCCCCCTGCAGCGGTGGACCTCCCCTTCCCTTGGCCGGCCCCCTCTCTCCCTCTTCCTTTCTCTCTCTCTCCCTCTTTTTCCTTGGCCGCTGGCGACAGACGGCCGGAGGCGGCCCACGTGCCCCGACGGTGGCCCTCCCCTTCCCTTGGCCGGCCCCCTCCTCTCCCTCTTCCTCTCTCTCTCTCTTCCTCTCTCTCTCCCTCTTTTTCCTTGGCCACCGACGACAGACGGCCGGCGGCGGCCCACGCGCCCCGATGGCGGCCCCCCGGCAGTGGCCCTCCCCTTCTCTTGGCCGGCCCCGTCCTCTCCTTCTTCCTCTCTCTCTCCCTCTTTTTCCTTGGCCGCCGACGACAGACAGCCGGGGCGGCCCACGCACCCCGGCGACGGCCCCCCCTTCCCTTGGCCTGCCCCATCCTCTCCCTCTTCCTCTCTCTCTCTCTCCCTCTTTTTCCTTGGCCGCCGGTGACAGACGGCCGGTGGCGGCCCCGACGGCGGCCCCCCTTCCCTTGGCTGGCCCCCTCCTCTCCCTCTTCCTCTCTCTCTCTCTCTCTTTTTCCTTGGCCGCTGGCGACAGACGGTCGGCGGCAGCCCATGCGCCTCGGCGGTGGCCACGGCAGTGGGCCTCAGCGGTCCCCTTCCCTTGGCCGGCCCCCTCCTCTCCCTCTTCCTCTCTCTCTCTCTCTCTGTCTCCCTCTTTTTCCTTGGCCGCCGGCGACAGATGGTCGGCGGCGGCGGCCTCGGTGGTGGCCCCCCGCAGCGGGCCCCGGCCATCCCCTTCCCCGGTGGTGGGATACGACGGGCCCCCAGCGATCGGCCGCGGCGGGCCCCGACGGTGGGCCCCAACGGCGGGCCCCGTCGAGGGGCCGCGACGGCGGTGGGCCCCATCAGGCCCCGGCCCTCCCTTTCCCAGGCGGCGGGCCCCGACGGCAAGATACGGCGGGCCCCTGGCGATGGGCCCCCACGACGGCCCCCCGACGGTGGTGGGCCTTGCTGGGGGGCCGCTGTGGGCCCCATCTGGCCCCGACGGCGGCCCCGCAATGGCCCCCGCAGTGGGCCGTCTATTTTAATTTTTTTATTTTTTATTTTTATCTCATTAGATTTAGATTTATTTTAAAATTTGATTCAGTCATAATTTAAAAATTATAAAATATATTGCATTTCATGAAAACGTAGATCCGTCAGTTGACCAATATAGAATATTCTACGATATCCGTATAAAATATATATTTGATTATATATTTTTATATGGATACCGTAAAGTATATACATTGATCAATTGATTGTCCAGTTTAAACAGTTTAGGAATTGCATTTAATTCTATAGGTAATTACATTATTCGAATGATATGCAGAGGGTTCGAGAGAGATTTTGGACAGTATTTTTTTTTAGTTCTCTTCACACATTTTGAGTCATGTGGGGAGAACTAAGGAGAAATACTGTCGAAATTTCTTTCGGTCCCTTTTGCATATCGTTTGATTAATGTAATTAACCTATAAAATTAATGCAATTTTTGAAAAGGATAGGATCTATCTGTACCTATTTGTTGATGATATAATACATTTATCATGTAAATCTTTTGAAATGATAAAATAATTAGTAATACTAAATATTTTAATTTTAATTTTGTCATAGGTTTCTCTGAGAAAATGGCCAGTACTCGAGTTCGTGTACTATTATATTATGATGGCATGATACAGAATGATGAAACTAGTGTGCAGTACAGTCACCCTACAAATCGAATGATTAGAGTATCTTCATCATTATCACGTCAAGAATTATTGGACCATTTATACAGCATGATTTCTGTAGACAAAAAAAAATATGAAATAAAATTGAAATGAAAATCTCCTAATCTGTCGGGACAATTAATGCAAAGCAGTTATATCTTAGTTCCAATTGATGACGATGAAGATGTCGAAGAAATGCTGACCTTTCCTTTAAAATATTCAGAATATCGATTTTTAGAATTATATATTAAAAAGAAGATGTACCGAGTTTTGGATACTGTAGTCGGCTCTTAACTCAAGCGGACAATAATCTTGGACCTTCCTCACCTTTCGTAACTCCTATGGTACAAACTGATATTGTTGAGGCCATATTTGCAGAACAACATTCCACTACTGCGGGCCCTAGTTGTCCAATTATTCAGAGTCCTATGGTGACTTCTCCTGTGTCTTCTGCTATGGTGACTTCTCCTTTGGTAGAAGTAGTGGTAAGTGCAGGAGATGACACTCATACAGGAAATGATGATTGGGTAGTCGGTGGAATAAATTCTGATAGTCGAAGCTTTGAGTCAGATGAAAGTGGAGATGAAGACTGTTGGATGGATGAGGACAGTAGCAGTAATGATGATGATGGTGAAGATGAGAATGATTATGAAGATGTTCAGGCTAATATTAATGTGGGAGAACCTCAACCTCGTTTGCACAAGCCTCCATAATTTTTTAACGATATAAATTTAGATTATGGTGGTTGTGTTAGTACTGGTCGAAGATTGAACTCTAACTATCAGTTTTGGGACTCCTCGATGACTGAATTTTTCAAAGGTTTAATGTTTGAGAGTAAAGATTATGTAAGGAGAGCTGTTGATTTTTATCACATTATGAAGCATCGGACATACAATGTAGTTCAATCGTATTTGAAATTATGGTCCGTACGATGCGCAGCGGACAATAATGTTCAAAATTATAAATGGAGGCTTCGTACTGCATTGTTGAAAAAATATGGATATTTTCAAATCATAAAATAAGAGGGTCCTCACACTTGTTTGTTTACGGGGTTGAGTCGAGACCACGAACATGTCAGTGAAAGGATAATTGGCACACTAGTCCGACATATTATTGAGAAAGATCCCGGTGTTAAAGTGGAAGCTATTGTGGCAACCGTTAATGATCAATTTCAATATACAGTGTCATACAGGAAAGCTTGGTGTGGAAAGCAGAAGGCATTGGTTGATATTTATGGAGAACGGAAGCCGTCTTATGCTAAATTATCCTATTATATGGCTACACTTCAACATGCAAATTCCGGTACAGTTGTTTCATGAAATTTTTTTCAAGCTGTGAATTTCAATGTTCGAGTTTTAAATTATATTTTTTGGGCTTTTAAACCATCTATCCACGGTTTTACACACTGTCGTCCTGTAATCAATTCCTGTTACAATTCCCATACAATTTTCATATTATTATTTTAGCTGAAAGAAAATATTCTTGTGAAAAATGGAGCATGTACAAATATCCATGTTGATATGTTTTAGCTGTGTCAAGAAATTGCTGTACATTTTAGTGGTTTTGTAGATAATGCATATACAATTACAACATATATGAATGCTTGGAGCGGTGACTTTAATCCATTACCACATGAAGATTATTGGATGCATACACGTATGTTCAAATGTATTCCTGATTATCATCGTTTGAGACCCAAGCAGAAAGGTAGACCAAAGTCAACAAGACTATGAAATGAGATGGATGATAGGCAAATAAGAAGTAAGAACCACTGTAGCATTTGTAGGGAACAGGGTCATGACCGCCGTCGTTGTCCTAGGATACTTCAACACACTTCAACTTTAAGCAGTGGAAGAAATTAAAGGCTTTGAAGATATATTTTCATCATTATTTTATATATTTCTATGAGATTATATTTGAATATACGTGTTTAATATCCTGAATTTTGTGTGTAAGTTGTATTGTGTGACAATATTGTGTTAAAAATATATTTCTCATAAAATGAATGGCTATCATATTTTTTATTTTTTAATATATTTGTGATAATATCATTATTTTAGATTCATTAGCGTATTATGGTTTACGATCCGTGGTATCCCGATCCTCGAGACAGCAGTATTCTTATATTGCAGGAGCACTATCGATCACAGACTATTTTAGATGGCGGCGTAAGTATTCCAATCTTATCTACTATTTAAATTTTTTTTGAAAAGTCATATACATTATCTAATTATTATATTTTATTGCAGGAGCCTAGACATCTTCGTGTACGACGATCCGATGCTGACTTCTGGAGGACAGAGGATATCCCATATAGAGTGCTGGATTATTTACGATATCTTTAATTTTATAGAGTATATCGAATTGATCGTATACAGATAGACGTTGGTCTTATTACTGCTTTGCTTGAGAGATAGCATCCAGAGACACACACATTTCATCTTCCATTTGGTGAGGCGACCATCACTTTACAGGATGTCAGCATCCTTACTGGACTATCAGTTGATGGCGATCCAGTTACCGGAGTTGATCCCACGCTTACCATTCCAGAGTGGCAAGCTTTGTGCTTGCGATTGCTAGGGTTTAAGCCCGACGTACACTTTTTCGATCATTCACGACTCAGGATTGAGTGTTTGGATGATTGTTATCGACATTTTCATATTACAGATGATGCACCAAAGGAGATGGTGCAGCAGTATGTTAGGGGTTAGGTGCTGCGGTTGTTAGGTGGTGTCCTGTTACCCGATACTTCATCGAATAAGATGAAGTTGATATTTTTGCCATTATTAAAGGATTTAGACTTCGCTCGTAGACTCAGTTGGGGCAGTGCAGTACTAGCTTGCCTATATAGAGCTATGTGTCAGGGTTCTTATGCTGATCAGAGCGAGATTGATGATTATCTTGTATTATTACAGGTATGTGAATTATAAATTTTTATTTTTATTATTCAATTATATTTCATATTCGGTATATCATATATGATTTTTTTAAAATTTACAGATTTGGATATGGGAGCGTATGCCGACTATCAGTCCATTACGACGACAGTTGCTCGAGATGCCATCAGAGCAGCATGATCCTGATGTTTCATTCAGACTAGACGGACCATTGGGATATAAGTATAAAAATATTATTTTTTTATTTGAAACTTACTATTTTAAATTCGATAAAATTTATTTAACATGAGTAGATTGTGAAACAGATCGAACGTTGCATTCAACATTCATCATGTATCGACGAGAGTGGTATGAGTTTATAGGTGCCAGTTGGATACATTAGTTGATACATATAGACGGATAAATTTTAAATTTTTTACAAATATCATTTTACAATTTTCATAATCTATTAAAATTTTAGCTTACTAATTTTTTTTATTTTAACTCTATCAGTTTTTGTGGGAGCAATATACAGATGAGATATTGGCTATATTGCCGCAGATGTATACAGTTGGACATGACATATGGACTGCTAGGGTGCCACTTATTTATTTTGATGTGGTAGAGTGGCATCTTTTTGATTGTATCCTGCAGCAGTTTGGTAAGATTCAGGGCATCCCAGAGCAGTTTGATACCAGCCAGACACTTCATCGTATTGATCGACGAGGGAGAGCTCGTATCGACTGGCGTATCAGACATGCAGAGTATATCAATATTTGGGATGCACTTCGAGATCACATTGTTCATGGTGATCCTATTTTGAGAGGCCGTTCATATACCGATGACTATATTGCTTGATTTTTTAACATTACAGTACGAGTCATTGGACAGTCTCGGTATGCAGTTTTTGGATACGAGAGTGAGAGTTCTGCTGTGCGTCTTTTGGTAAGATTATAAAAATTAGTTTATATTGTTTGTGTTATATTTTTATTTTATATTTTATAATATATTGACTATTTTATTTTTATTTTGTAGACAGATTCTATGTCGGATGTTGTGTTGGACACTCGTCGTGCTTTTTCTACAACTGATGAGGACGAACGGATTCAGATACTGCATGAGATAGAGAAAACAAGTTCTGAAATATTGGTGGCGATTGGTGTTGATCCATATAGCTGTGCGCCTTGGTATAGAGCAGCCGATGCACCACATATGAGATATACGCTGTCACCATATGTTCCACATATGCCATCTCCGCATATTCCGCAGATGTCATCACTAAATGCTGCACAGATGCCACTGTCTTTTGATCCACAGATGGCAGCGTCTTCTTCTTCCTACATTCCCCAGATGACATCACCGGATACCAGTTGGCCACATGAGTATGATACTTTCTTTTCAGGCCCATCCGTGTATCCAGATGAGAGGGTTGAGCGGGTCGTTCAGTCCGTAGATGATCCGACAGTATCAGTTATTTCTGAGCAGCATGACCAGCATACCTCCTCCACTGATATAAGAGAGGAGCCGTCATAGCAGGAGCAAAAGCAGCCGACGAGGACCTTCCTGAGAAGGTCCAAGCAACCACGGGCACCATGACGTCCTTGTGGGACTTAATCTTTTTTAGATTTATACTTAATATTTTTATAATATTTATTGTACTATTTTTTATTTACTTGATATTTTTTTTATTTAATATTATTAAATATTAATTTTATTTTATATTATTTAATTTTAAATGATCGGATATTATGCTTTATGGATATGGATACACACACTCGAATGTGTCTCAGAATATTAGGAGAGAAAAAGTTATGCTAAAAGGGCTATAGAAATTATAACGTAAATATTTATCATATATCGAATAATTTAATTATGAGATGAATCGGATCATACTGGTACATCTCGATTTGGTACGGACACGAATAGTTACATACGATGCGGTATAAAAAAAATAATTAATTTAAAATAGAGAAAGTAATTTGCAATGATGTTTCTTATTTGAATTATATTTTTTTCTCATTTCTTTCTTATCATTTCTTTTTTTATGATATATTTTATTTTTTTAATTTTTTTAGATTTTTTTTGGAATATTTCTTAAAAATAATTATCTTTTTAAATTTTTTAATTTAATGATATATTTTAATTTTAAATAAAAAAAATATTTTGAAATTATCTTTTTTATTTGAATTAAAAGTAGAATTTTTATTTTTCAAAATTTAAATTTAATTTTTTTATTTTTTCTCATTTTTTTCTTCTTTGTTTGGAATATTTTAAAAAAAATAATTTGAAATGAAGAAAATAATTTGAAATGATATTTTTTATTTTAATTAAAATTAAAATTTTAATTTTTTTTAAATTTAAATTTATAATTTTTATTTTTTTTATTTTTTTAAAATTTTTTGCTTCTTTATGGTACTTTTCATTTTTTTAATTTTTTATTTTTTTGACATATTTTTTTTAAAAATTTAATTTTAAATGGGGAAAGTAACTTGAAATGATATTTTTTATTTGAATTAAAATTAAAAATTTATTTTATTTAAAATTTAAAATTATAACTTATATTTTTTCTCATTTCTTTCTCATCTTATCTTTTTTATGGTATATTTTATTTTTTTAATTTTTTAATATTTTTTGGAATATTTTTTAAAAAATTTAATTTTAAATGAAGAAAATAATTTGAAATTATTTTTTTATTTTAATTAAAATTAAAATTTTTATTTTTTAAATTTTAAATTTTAAATTTTAAATTTTAAATTTTATTTTTTTTATTTTTTTTCATTTTTTACTTCTTTGTTTGGAATATTTTTTTTAAAAAATAATTTGAAATGAAGAAAGTAATTTGAAATGATATTTTTAATTTTAATTATAATTAAAAAATTAATTTTTTTAAATTTAAAATTATAATTTTTATTTTTTCCTATTTTTTAAAATATTTTACTTTTTTATACTTTTTTATTTTTATTTTTTTTACATATTTTTTAAAAAAATTAATTTGAAATGAGAAAAGTAATTTTAAATGATGGTTTTTATTTGAATTAAAATTAAAATTTTATTTATTTTTATTCAAAATTATAATTTTTATTTTTTTCTCATTTCTTTCTCATTTTTTGGCTATTTTTTATTTTTTAAATTTTTTAAGAAAGATGTTTTTTAGATTTTTTTTTAGTTTACATATTTTTTTAAAAAATTAAATTTGAATGAAGAAAATAATATAAATTATTTTTTTATTTTAATTAAAATTTGAAATTTAATTTTTAAAAATTCATTCCAAATTATAATTTTTAATTTTTTCTTATTTTTTTTTCAATTTTTTTTTCTTTTATGATATTTTTTTTAAAAAAATTAATTCGAAAAGGAAATTGTAATATTAAATGATGAGTTTTATTTGAATTAAATTTAAAATTTTTATTTTCTTAAAATTTTGAATTATAATTTCTATTTCTTTTCAATTATTTTTTATGATATTTTTAATTTTCTTTTTTACAATAATTTTTTTCATATATTTTTTAAAAAGATAATTTGAAAAGATAATTTGAAATAAAAAGATAATTTGAAATAAAAAAATAATTATAATTTTTTTATCAAAATTATAATTTTTATTTTTTAAAAAATTAAAATTAAAATTTTTATTTTTTGGTCTTTTTTTATTTTATTTTTTGGGAATATTTAAAAGTGCCAAATGATATGGCATTTTAAAAACGCCGTTTGGAATGGCATTTTGAAAAATGCCATACCAAATGGCATTTTTATTTTTTTTTTTTTCACATGGTCTACGTGGAAAATGGGGTGTAGGTGACGTGGAAGATAAAACGTCATTCAAAATAATATTTTATCATTTTTGTATCAAATCGATAAATAAGTTAAAGATTAAATTATTTTTGTAATTAATTTTTTTTTTATATTACTTAGGAAAAGGACTCCCATCTTGTGTCCATGTGTTTTATATGCAAGGGAATAATTATTATATACACACGACAAATCTAACCTGTTGCTTGCAAATTATAGCTCAAAGGCCATTTTCTTTGCTATTGATCATAGTTTGTCTAGGCTAATTATCGAAAACAGTTCTGTTAAGGGTGCCAAACAACCATAGATGGTAAAGTTTTTGAGTTCGGTACAAAGCACTTGGATTTGCCTTCGATCAAATTTCAACTAGAATTACTCCCAACCAAATTCTCAAGAAAAATTATGAATATGTTCTAAAAAAGTAAGTTTTTTTTTTTTGAATAATTGGACCTTTGATACATTCTAGCTGGCCATTGCTTCGACATCTAGAGGCAAATAGACTAGTGAATTGGCTGGCTGATACCGAGAGAATAGACTATCCATGCGGACTGGATTTTAGGCTTTACTCTTAGAGAATATTTGGTTGGGAGGAGTGGGGGTCTGGAATCGGAATCGGAATGGATGACTCCCATTCCAACCGTTTGGTTGGGAGGAGTCCTATTCCAATTCCGATTCCGAAATGGAATAGGAATGGGTCAATCTATATAAAACTCAATCTCTACTCTCTTTTATGGATTCAATTTTTCATTCCAATTTTGATTCTGATTTCGATTCTGGTCACGAATCAAATGCTTCGGAGGATTTGGCCATTCCGATTCCGATTTCAAACCATTCCGATTCTTATTCCCATTCTGATTCCGGCTACGAACCAAACGCCCCCTTAGAGTTTTTGCAGTTGCTATATTTTGATAAAATGGCATTTCTTGTGGAATACCATGCATTTAGTGGTCATAATCTACCACTCATAGATAAAGGAGATCATGGTTCAAGGGTTTAGTCTACCTTGAAGGTACCATCTCAAAGTAATATTGAGAGTGGTCCCTTATACGACTAAATATAGGCTCCCTTTTATCCTCTCTTTTGAAGAGAGAACAAGAAAGTTTGGAGGAAGAAAAATCCACCAAGCGACAACGACAAAAGCCCACACTTGGATTTTGTAGGGTCCCGCACTATTGCCTCACCAGTTTGTACCAAACTGTGCCCTTTCAAATCTTAACCCTAACATTATTCCACAAACAAATCACATCAGCCCAGCTTTCCTCTTCGAGTTGGTTCGCTGCATCTATATATATATATACATATGACATCCATAATAATGAAAAGTAGGTAATGACGTTGCATCATTAGTGGCAATGGTGACTTGGCGACGATGACCGCAACAAAAAATTAATCAGATACATGACTGATTGGGAGTTTAATTTTATCTTCACATGGAGCTTTGTGATATGAGTATATAGGTGGCTGACTAACGTAATGTTTGTAAATAAAAGATTGTCAAATGTACATGTAAACAGTTTGCACCATGCAAAAGCATCATGTACAAGTAATACATTCATCATTTCATCTCCCATGTATTTAAAATATCATTTATTATGGGAATATAATGATGAAAAAATTGTGCTGCATTGTATCCATTTTTGTGGTTACAGTACTCAAATCCTATAAGAAGGAAAAGGGATCATAATCCAGATTTGCTGCATACTGGCAATTGAATTATATTTTGATTAAGGGCATATTTGGATGGTGGTATACGAGTAGAATAGGCCCCTCAATTTGCATTTATGCTGCCAAATTGATGACAGGAGGCCTTATGGAGGTTTCCTTGGCCTGTGATTGCCTCATTGCCCAGATGCTGTTTCCATGGAGCCATTTTTACTCGCTTTTGCGATTGGATCGATTTAGTAATGATGGCCAGTGATTAGCTTGAGGGACTGAAATTTTTCTGTTATTCTTACTTCCCTTTTTTTTGGATTTTTGGTGATGATTGTGGCCATTGGAAAGGTTGGATTTGGTATGTTCTTAATGATCATGGCAGGCGAGTGCTTTCATTTATGGGTTTTCTTGTGGTTTCTCTTTTTCTTGTTCACGTTAGGTAATGATTCTGGTTTTTTTATTGGATTTGATTTATGGGTGGGATGATAAGGATGTCTGATGGAGGTTCATCCGGTGATGCACTTAATAGCCAGTCCCTCCGTTAAAAGGACTGCAACTTTTAAATCTTGTTGATAAGAACTTTGATACCCACTACCCCAAGTTTCAAAGTGACTTTGATTCTCGGTCTCTGGCAGCTACATGCACTTGTATCCCAATATGTATGCAGTTACATATAACTATGGACAAATATATATAAGTGTGTGAAGAGATAATATAACTGTATACAAGGATGGTATATTGTTGTGCATAAGAACTAGTATAAGTGTACGTAATATAAGTGCGTGCAAATCTTGTATAAGTGTGTGTAGGACCAAAAATGAAATGCTTATGGCCAAAGAACCACATATTAAAGTCTGATCAAGACCGGTGTTAAGTTTTTTATATGAAAACTAAGTGCATATTTGTTAGATGCAAATATAGAAATTAAGAAACGTTATTTTATTTGAGACTTGAAAATTTTTATGTGGACTCTAGAAGTAAAATTTTTGGAGTCTAAAATTAGAATTTTATATGGACCCTATTTTATTTTTATATGGACTCTTATTAATATTTTGGTTTGTCCATACAAATTAACTACTATGTTGATTGAGAATATAGCTTTATATTATATAGATTTGATAATGCGAAATATTAAGTTGCCCTCTACCTCTGCTATCTTCTCCTCCTCTTCTCTTCCATCCTCTTTTTTTTTTCCTCTTCTTCCTACAAACTAGTGTGCTCTTCCTAGGCTTCATAGTTTTTGTACATGGTGTAGCAACCAAATCCTGATATGGTCCGAACTATATATTACAGAGTGGCCTAAGCTTTACATCTATTTATAAGGTGTTAGAAAAGTAAGAGTGTGTAGTAGGCTTTGAGGCATGCAAAAACATTATCTTCAAAGAGATATTTCCTGCACACGGGGTTTTGCAGACAATTCTCTTCTAAGATTCAACAAAGCCTCATAGAACTCTATATGAAGAAAGAATGTTATTCTTCGACAGTTATATCTTTTTGAAACTAAAGAAACACATCTGTTCAAATAAATGGTTAATTTATAATAACTATATATATCATAATAATAGTTTACTCATAATAACTGTTCATAGAAATTAATTAAATAATTAATTTATCTAAAATAGATTGATCCGAATTTATTTTAAGCCTAATTCCAAGTCCAAGTCATATATATATATATATATATATATATATATATATATATATATATATATATATATATATATATATATATATATATATATGACAAAAGGACAATTGTTTGACTAGGCTAGGGAAGGAATCTCCTTTTATACCTTTGAAAACTTTCTTGGCTTTCCAATATGGGATAATAGACTCTCACATAAGTTACAAACTTCTTAATAATCCCCCACAAGTTTGTAACATTGTTCCTTAATACCATGCATAGCAGAAAGTATCTTTAAAGATTTGAACTTTCTATTAGTGTAGAAATTTCAAAGTTTTGATGAAATTATTGTTATCCAAGGATTGAACCATAACTCCTTGAGACAAAACCAAAAATACCACACACATGATATTATCCAATCATCATAAGGTTTTGATAACTTGCTTTGCCATGCGCTAATCCTAGATTTATGTATATTTACAAGAGCAAATCCTAAACTCTTACTGGAAGCAGCATCACTTCAATATTCATATAGGTAGAGTTTGTCATTATGTCCCTGTTACTGCAGATATTTAACAACTCCATTAAGAGCAAATTCTCAACCTCTACTCATAACAATATGCACTATACATCCCAAAATAGGGCCTATAAAGTTTTATTTATTTATTTATTTATAGTGCTCAACCAAGATAGCACAATAGTAACTTGTTATTACCCATTGAAATTATATTGTTACTTTTGGTAACTCAAAGTTGGGTTCCCATTACTTGTGCTCTTTAGTTAAAAGATTTTAGCTCCATTCCACTAGATGTTGATATAATTGTATCTCTAGGTAGTGCTTTGATAAGTGGATTAGCCAAATTCTTGCAAGACCTTACATAAATGATTGTAAAAACTCCACTTATCATTAATTCTTTAATATAGGCATGTCGCAGACTTATATTTCTAGACTTTCCATTATAAATCTTATTACGTGCTATGGACATTGTTGCCTCACTATCACAATATATTGAAATGGCTGGCATTAGTTGTGGCCACAACGCTATATCTAAGAGCATATTTCTCAACCATTTCACTTCTTTTTCAACAGCTACTAATGCTATAAACTCAGATTCCATTGCGGAATGAGTAATCATTATGTGCTTCTTAGATGTCCAACTAACTGCACCACTACCTAACATAAAAATCCATCCTATAGTGGATTTGTTATCATTAACACTTGTTATCCAACTTGCATCAGAATACCCTTTTAATATTGTAGGAAAACCACCATAACGGACTCCCAAATTCTTTGTTCTTTTAAGATATCCTAGTACTCTTATTATAGCTTTTCAGTGATTGCTACCTGGATTGCTTGTAAACCTTGAAAGTTTATAAACTGTAAATACTATATCAGGTTTAGTACAATGCATTAGCATATATTAAACTATCTATAGCACTTGCAAATGCAAGTTGTGCAATAGCTCTTCCATTATTTTCTATTAACTTCTTACTAGAATCATATGGAGTGTTAAACTCCTTTACTCCCAAGTGATTAAACTTTTGAAAAATTTTCTTAATGTAATGAGTTTGAGTTAACAGAATTCCTTTGTCATCCCTTCTAATTTTAATTTCCAAAATAGTATCTACTTCATTGAGATCATTCATTTTAAAAACTGATGTTAGATACTTCTTGGTTTCAAAAACTCCAAGCATATTCATACCAAAGATTAACATATCATCAACATAAAGATGTACGATTACACTATAGTCTTTAGTGAATTTACAATAAATGTATCTATCTGCAATATTGTGTATGAATCCATTAGAGAGTATCGCACTGTCAAATTTTTCGTACCACTACTTTGGAGTCTGTTTCAATCCATAAAGAGATTGTATTAATTTACAAACTTTCTTTTTATTTTCAAGAAGAACAAAACCTTTTGGTTGTTCCATATATATCTCTTCACTAAGATCTCCATTTAAGAAAGCTATCTTAATATCTATTTGGTGCACATGCAATTGATAAATTGATGCTAATGCTAAAAGTACTCTTATAGATGTTATCCTTGCCATAGGAGCATATGTATCAAAATAATCAATACCCTCTTTTTGAGTAAAACTTTTGGCAACCAACCTTGCTGTAAAGGTTTGTACTGAACCATCTATATTGTATTTTTGTCTAAATATCCATATACATCTTATGGGTTTTGATCCACAAGGTAGATTAACTAAAACCTATGTATTATTTGACATGATTGAATCCATTTCATCATTTACAGCCTCTTTTCAAAAAACTGCATCTCTTGAAGCTATAGCTTCCTTGAAAGTTTTTGGATTATCTTCAACATTCAATAAAATAGATATTTTGTTGTAAATTTCGATTCTACTCCCTTCAACTAGGAAGATAATTGCTTGTGAAGAAATAAAATCAGAACCTAAATTCTTTTCCTTCCTGGTTTTTGGCTCCTTCTTGGCTCAATTTGAGCATCTTCAATTTTTCTTTTATTCGAAGTCACATCACTATTCATTTTCATACCAACAGAATTATGATTCTATTTATATATAGATTAATCAAAATGCTGACGTACAAACTTATTTTCAATAAATTCAAATATGAATAGATTTTACAATAATATTTGATTCTAAGTCTAAAAGTCTATATGCTTTTGAATGCTGTGCATATCCAACAAAAATACTTATGATGGCTTTAGGACCTAGTTTTGTTCTTTGTAGATTAAGAACTTTGTAGAATGCAATACACCCCCACACTTTGAAATAATTTAAATTTAATTTTCTTCCATTCCAAAGTTCATAAGGTGATATTCTCATACTTTAAGAAGGAACTCTATTAAGTATATGACATGCAATCAACAAAGCTTCACCCCACAAGTTATATGGTAAATGTGCATTCAACAACATAGCATTTATCATATCAACAAAAGTCCTATTCTTTCTTTCTGCTAAATCATTTTATTGTGGTATGTAAGAAACACTCTTTTGATGTATAATTCCATGCTCTTCACAAAAAGCATCAAATTCATTAGGAAAATATTCTCCTCCTCTATCACTACATAGAATTTTAATTTTCTTATCCTTTTGATTTTCTACTTCAGATTTGTGTTCCCTAAATTTCTAGAAGGCTTCATCTTTTGTTCTTAATATATATATATATATATATGTGAATCTTGAATGATCGTCTATGAAAGTTATGAAATATCTCTTGCCCCCTCTAGTCAAATGTCCATTTAACTCACATATATCAAAATGCACCAGTTCTAACAATTGTGTACTTCTTGCAACACTAGAACATGATTTTTTGGTCATTTTTGCTTGTATGCAAATTTTACATTTGTCTACATATTTATGCTTACAGGAGATATAACCATTTTTAGACATAAAATTCAATGAACCAAAATTCAAATGTCCTAGTCTAGAATGCCATAACAAAGAATCAGACTCAACAATATAAGCAAAAATATTATTTATTTCATTAATACTGAATTTCAACATGCCATCACATGAATATCCCTTTCCAACAAACATTCTATTTTTGGATACAATAACATTATCAGATTCTATAACAATCTTGAAACCCTTCTTGGAAAGCAAACTTGTAGAAACTAAATTCTTTTAAACTTTTGGTGCATGAAACACATTCAGCAAAATTAATTTCTATCCAGATGTGAAATTTAATTCAATAGTCCCTTTTCCTTCTACTTTGGTAATAACATGATTCCCCATTAGAACTTCTTCTGGATTCTTAAGAATTTCATAGGATTTGAATTGTTTTCTGTCATTACAGACATGAATAGTTGCACCAGGATCCAACCACCAATCTTGATATTTTATTGTAGCAGCAACCATGTTTAGTTCTTTTATCATTCCAATGTGTAACTCAGATACCATTGTCACCAATTTCTTGATAGCCTCTCCACAATATTTGCTTTCTTTGAAGTTTTAGAATGAAAATTCTTTCCTGCATTCCTGAACCTACACTCATGAATATATATAATGGCCTTTCTTGCCACAATGGTAATATAGTACATTCTTCTTCTTATTATTCTTCTTAAAGCTACTATCTTTTTAAAAAATTTTAGTCTATTATGTGTCTTTACAGCACCATCAGAATTATTTTGACTAACAAAATTAATCTTAGAACTTGTCATCATATATTGTGCATCGTGTGCACGAGTTTTAGATTCAATCTGAAGATATATCAGAAATTATTCAAAGGTTAATGTGTCAGAAGAATGTAATACTTTCTTTCTATAATCACTCCAGGACGGAGGAAGTTTGGACAAAATAGCACCAACTTGGAGTGCATCAGGAATCTTAACTTCAAGATCTCTTAGTTTGGAAACTAGAACTTGCATTTCATATACTTGATCCATGATTCGCATGTTATCAATTATTTTGAATTCAAAATACTATAGAGACAAGAATTTATCTGCACCTCTTTTTTCATTCCTATAGGCAGTCTCCAATGCTATTCATATTTCTGTTGGTGTCTTGAAATTGTAGTAGAGATCATACAAACAATCGGTCAGTGTATTTAGAATATGTCCACGGCACACCAGTTCATGTTCTTATTTTTATCTCTATGCCTTCATTTTTATTGTGTCATCTGGTTTAGGATCTGATAGTGCAGGCAGAGTGAGATCAAGCACATAATAAATCATCAAGGTAGTGAGTAGAAATAGCATCTTGTCCTTCCAGTGAGTGAAATTGGTTCCATCAAACCTATCAAGTTTGATGAAGTCTTGATTCATGATTTGAAAAGTAGGCTTCGATTCTTTCTCCATTGCAATATCTCTTTAGAATTATTAGAAAAGTAAGAGTATACAGTAGGCTTTGAGGCGTGCAAAAATACTATTTTTAAAGAGATATTACCAGCACATGGGGTTTTGCAGACAATTCTCTTCCAGGATTCAACAAAGTCTTATGAAACTCTATATGAGGAAAGAATAAATTGGAAAGCCATAGACTCATATTTTTTATAAAGATTAAACAGTTATTCTTCAATATTTATGTCTCTTTGAAATTAAAGAAATACATCTGTTCAAATAAATGGTTAATTTATAATAACTGTTCACAAAAATTAATTAAATAATTAATTTCATCTAAAATAGATTGGTCCGAATTTATTTTAAGCCTAATTCCAATTCAATGCCTCGAGTTCCAAGTCCAAGTCATATATATATATATATATATATATATATATATATATATATATATATATGCCACACATGTGACAAAAAGACAATTGTTTGCCTAAGCTAGGGAAGGAATCTCCTTTTATACCTTTGAAAATTTTTTTGGCTTTCCAATGTGGGATAATAGACTCTCACATAAGTTACAAACTTCTCAACATAAGGTCCATAGTTTCCATAGTTTGCACTTTATTAGGGGTGTTTTGCCACTATCATGGCACCTATAACCGATTGTCCTAGGAACAGTGACTTTTGTTGGACCCCTACGACTGCTAGAGTTTTTGTAGAACTCTAGCAAAAGATGACTAAAGGCATCTATTCTGAGGCATCATGATTTTGATAATGTTCTTAAGGTTGCTTGTAATGCTTTTGACGTAGGTATAAATGGAGTTCTGAGCCAGAGGGACATCCCGTAACTTTCTCTGCTAAAAAACTTTCTAAGGCCAAGTTCGAGTATTCCACATATAACAAAGAGTTTTATATGGTGATCCAAATATTTTATTATTGGAGATATTATCTATTACCTAAAGAATTTGTACCCTGTTTTGAACACTTAGCATTGCAGTAATTAAACTCACAAAAGAAATTGAACTCCAAGCATGCTGACTGGGTAACCAATTTGAATGAATACTCATTTATTCTCAAACATTATTGTAGTGTTGAGAATAAAGTAGCTGATGGGCCTTAGTAGGGTAGCTACCATCCTTCACACCATGAGTACTGAGGTTATATGATTTGATAAGTTGAAGGATGATTATGCTGTCTACCCTGACTTTGGTTTGTTTTATTAAGAGATTAGTAGTGGTAACCCTAGGGAGTGTGCTAACTTCTTTATCCACGTTGGTAATATGTTTAAAGCTACCAATTTAGGGTGCATTTGGTTAGCCCCTAAAAAAGCACTTTTTTTTCTTTTTGATTTTTAAAAAATAAAAATCAAAAAGTAGTGTTTGATAACAATCCCGAAAAATAAAAAGTGAAAATAAAAAAATCAAAAAATTTTCTTTACATGGAAAGTAAATTTTTTTTTGCTTTCTAAAATTTACTTTTGCTTCTTTCCAACTTACCCCAACTCGCTCCGATACTCGCCACCTCCTCCTCCCCCTCCCCTTCCTCTCCCTTTGGCTCTCTGCCTGTCTGGCTAGCGAGCGCCGCCGATCGATGGGGCTCATCACCACCCTATGGGAGATCTCGATCAGATCTCGCCCGATCTTGATGCTGCCAGTTGCTACCGACTAGGAGGTGGAGACGACAGTGAACGAGGACGCCCATGCTCCTCCCCCTGGACTGCCATCCATAGCTCGGTCGAGATGTTTGAAAATCCAATGCAGGCCATCCTAAAAACCTTCGACTCCACCCATGGCTTCCAAGCCCATCTCTCCCACCTCTTCTCCGAGCTCCAGACCTCCTCCTCTTCTATAAGGTCCCGAGCTCCTAAGCCCCTCACGCCAGATGAGTCCGTCATCCTTCAATCAGTGGAGGACGTCTCAAATCCTGCTTTGCTCGCCAAGGTATCCTCCTTATTCCTTTCAACTTATGATCGGTTGAGAGGTTTTATATTTTTGGATGGGTACTTTGATGTATCCTTTTCTTTTGGGAATATGCTTGGAAGAAATCTGTTACTCTTTTGATGAAAGAAGAGCTCGAGAGGGCTACGTGGATGTTGCTTCACAATATAGCAGTCAAGGTATTCAATCTATTGTTTCTCCGAAGAATTTATTTTCTTAAAGATCTTATTTTTAATCTCATGAAAATAAGATTTATGGTAACTAGTTACCAAACATATTTTTTACTTTTATTCTGTAGCAAAAATAAAATAAAATAAAAAGTACTTTTTAGAAAGTAAAAATCAGAAATCAAAAAGTGTAACCAAATGCACTCTTAGGGAGGTATGGTATATACATGCAGGAGGTCTAGCTGGTCATGATTTAGGAAGGGATATAACCATTGCCTTGGTTAAGACTAGATTTTATTGGCCTTCATTGAATGATGTGGTTAGAATAGTTTCTAGTGTCGTACTTGTTGGCTAGCTAAAGCCATGAAATAAAACATTGGACTCTATACCACATATGTGTGAGGCCTGGCCCAAGCAACGAATCCAAAGCCCAAAACAAAAAAAAAAAAAAGGAAGGAAAACAGGGGAGAAGACTCCCGAACGGAGTCTTCTTCCTCCTCTCGCTGGCTCCCAATCGGAGTCGGAAACGATCTCCCTCCGGTCCTATTTAAGGAGGAGATCCCTCCTCTCTCCTTTCCACCGAAAATCCTAAGCTCAAACAGCGGCAATCGTCGGAGATTCCTCACGGAGATCCGTCGCTGTGCCGTCCAATTTCTCGTCGGAAAAACCTCGCCGGCGTCGGAGGTAAGCTTCCTCCCCTTCCTCTCTCCTCCCCCTTCCTTCCCGTGCCGATGTGCACGCTCGCCGGCGACCGAAGTCGCCGGATTTTATTGCGAAAAAATCTTCTTTTTTTGCCGTTTTTCCGTCGCCGGTGGTCACCGTCGACCACCGGTTTGGCCTCCTCTTACCGCAGATCGCCTCTCCTCCTGCCGACGGCAGTCTCACGCCGACCACGCCGTCGGCCGGCCGCCCAACGAGGGGACCTTAAGGTCCCCTGTTTCAGCCCAAAAGAAGCCCACGGGAGAAGAAGAAAAGAAGAAGAAGAAGAGGAAGGAAAAGAAAAAGAAAAAGAAAAGAAGAAGGAAAAGAAAAGAAAAAAAAGAAAAGAAAAAGAAGAAAAAGAAAAGAAAAAGAAAAGGGAAAAGGAAAAAAAAAAGAAGAAAAATAAAATAATAATAATATAATAATAATAAATAGGATTTTCTCTCCTCTCTCTTCCATGAAGAAAAAGAAAAAAAAAAGAGAGAAAGAAAGAAAAGAAGAAAGAGAAAAATAAAATTAATTAATAAATAATGAGATAAATAATAAAATATGAGAAAGAGAGTTTCTCTCTCTTTCCTCTCTCTCTTCAGCTTGAATTAGTATTTTTCTCTCTCTAAAATTGGATTTTCTCTCTCTACTTTCTCTCTCTAGAATCCTCTCTCTAGATTATTTCTCTCTCCTAAGATTTTTAGAATTTTTAGAAGAATGATGATGAATTTAAATGATTCTCGTAATGGATTTTTGATCTGTGATCGTCGGACGATACACCGACATCCACTTTGATCAGATCAGGTATTTTTAGATTTTATTTCTCATGATCTTATTTAATTATCCACATGATAATTTTAGCATGATTTGATCTGATCGATCAGAATTTGTTAAATCATATTGTCTGAAGAATTCAAGATGAGTTTTCTCTCTCTAAAATTTTCTCTCTCTAAAATATTCTCTCTCTTGATTGATTCTCTCTCTAAAAAAGATTAGTGAATGAAGAAATTTCTTTTAATAAGTCTGATCTGATTCTAATGAAGAATTCTGATCCATGATTGTCAGACAGCGTACTGGCACCCACCTTAATCAGACCATGAATCTTTAGATTTTATTATCCATGATTCCGATCTAGCCATGATTTCATTTGATCATGTTGGTTTCACCAATTGAGATATTGGACCAATCGTAATGTTGGATTGTGTCACCTGATCAATTTGAATTGTACCTCATGAATTTTCTCTCCTCTGATTTTCTCTCTCCACTTGATTTTATGAAATCGATGAAGAAACCTCGATCCTATCACTTCGAATCTGATTTGATCTGATAGTCAAACTTTGGATCATTTAGGTCATAATTAGATTTTGATTAGATAAAATTAGATGATCGGACCCAATCTAAACCGTTGAAATATGGTATTCGTATTCTTTCTAATTATTGAAATTGACTCTGTATAGGATTGTGGATGTTTGATCATGGGATATCGCGATATGATCTACGAATAGAATTTTTGGAAGAAAATTTATAGAATTATGTGGATTTATTGGAATACGTTTGAGGTAAGTAGTGTTTACTTTTACTGAATTTATCTGGTAAATTATGAATTAAATAAATTTATGCATGCTTGCGATTGTAATTATTTATTGAAATAATTGTTGAAAATTATTTATGATGAAAGTTAATTGTAGAAAATTATTTATGATTGAAGTTATTTGTGGAGCAATTATTATGATGATATATGATCTCAAAGAATGTTATAATTGATTTGACTCGAATATCAATTAATTTTATTATTCTTGAAAATAATATATGAATTGGAAGACAATATGAAATTGACAACCTGACTGTGTTGAGGACCCCGCCAATGGGGGCATATATGTTGGCAATTGACTGTCCTGAGGATTTATGTCGCCAGTGAGACCTGCGACATGTCGCTAGATAGACCAGCGACAAAACCGCCAGCTGGACCAGCGGTTCCAAAGGACTTGGCTGCCAGATGATTCGCAGCCCACCGCAAGCAGATACGCGGTATTATGACCCTGCCACAGGGATAATGTGGTCATAGTCATGGTTGGTAAAAAGAATTTAAGAAATTGATGAATTTAAGAAGAAAAGTATAATTAGAAATTATGATGAATTGACTTTTATATATGATTGACAGTATGAATATGATTTCATGAAATTACATATTGATTTGTTATGCATAGTATTATTTGTCTGATTATTCAGTTAAAGGTATACACTGCTTACTGGGCTATTTAGCTCATGATAAGTTTTATATTTTTCTTACAGATCCAGAAAATTAGCATGATGTGGGATTTCGGTTGGGAGAGCGATTAGAGATGGAGTTAACTCATTGATTTAGGATTTTTCTCAGAATTGATTCAAGACTTTTAGTTTTGTTTTAGTGTTGACTTTGTCAGACAGTTACTTTCTTTTGAACACTATGTTTTGATTTGTTATTTGAATTAAGGTTTGATTATTGAAAAAAAAAAATATTTAACTGTTTGTGAAGATATCATGATGAGATGCCTTGCATGCTTATGGAAAAAGTATTCTATAAGTATGCGGCGGTTGCCATGACCCTCGATTCAAATCTCGGGTCGGGGGCGTGACAATATGCTATGGAAAGACTTGAGCATGGACTATTTTAAGATGACCTAGAACAGCCCAAGGTCATGATTCCTTCTTTGTTGTAGTTATAGATTTTTCCAAAATGGTACATTTCATTCCATGTAATAAGATATATCATATTCACATGTAACTAAATCCTTCTTTAGGGATGTCATCAAACTCATGGATTGCCTAATTCCATAGTATCTGATAGGGGTGTCAAGTGTGTTAGTTACTTTTGAAAGATACTTTGGAAATTGCCTGGTACTCACTTGATGTTTTTCTCTATATTTTACCCCCAAATTGATGATTGAACTAAAACACTTAACTATAGTGTAGGTGATTTGCTTAATGTCTGGTTGGAGACAAATAAAGTAATTTGGAGTTGGTGCTGCCTGTTGCTGAATTCACTTATAATAACTTCATTCATAGGCCTACGAATAAGAGCCCATTTGAGTATATTATAGATATCAACCATGCACTCCTATTGATCTTGTTCCTTTGTCCTCTGATGCCTATATTTCTGAACCAATAGAAAATTTTGCCCAATACAAGCATGATTTGTGCACAAATATTAGGCTCAAAATTATAGTTGGTAATGCAGATTTTATACTTGCTACTGATATGCACCGTGGGGCTAGGAAATTTAATATAGGAGATAATATTATGATTCCCATTCATTTAGAATGTTTGCCTCAAAATTCCTTGAGGAAATTGCATGCTTAAACTATTGGCCCAATATTCCTCATCATAAGAAAACTTAGACCCAATGATGGCTTCCATCATAATCTTGTCAGATGGAAAAGTTGTCCTTTATCTTATGCTTTTTAATTTTACGGACAATGAGTGTCGTGCCTTGAATCCCAAGCTTCTTATGTGGTACTTGCATTTAAACTCTCCAGAGACGAGTTCTTCCCAACCATGGATATATGATAGAGGATTGCCTAATAAAAAATCTAGATGCACTTCTATTAGGCGCAAATATAGACTTAGAAACTTTAATTTTCTTTAAACACTAGAAATATTTATATGGACTCTAAAACTAGAATTTTTTGTGGAGTCTAAAATTAAAATTTTATACGGACTTTAATATTTTATTTTCATGCAAACACTTATTAGGATTTTGAATTATATCTATAAACTCATTAATATGTTAATTGAGAATATAATTTTGTATTATTAAGATTTAAGAATATAGAATATTGAGTTGCCCTTCTTCTCCTCCTCTTTAATTTCTCTCCTCTTCTTCTTCTTCCTCTACTTCTCTATCCTTCTCCTACTATCTTGCATCAATGTTTGGTGGTGATTAGTCATTATCCTTAATGTAGTTATAGCCCCTATTAATGAATGCCTTCAATTTGGTGATGGTGGCCAGAAATTGCTACTTCCTTTTTCTTTCTCATTTTTTTGTGATATTATTTGATCTTGTACTTCAAATTATTTTTTATTTTTAATTGGCTATTCAGATAATTTTAAAGGATACAGATCCTACCGTCCTAACAGAGGCACAAAGATTGTTGAGTTTAATTATATCAGATTTCTAGAGTCTATTATGGATGATTGCAAATGCTCTTATACTGACGATATGACATTAGAAAAAGATAAGTCATTATTTTTATTTTAATTATTTAATAAAATATCATATTTTATCCTATTAGAAGGATAGTAGGAGAGCAGCATCAAATATATGAACTGATTATAGCACCTCTATAGCCAACTAACGAAATACTAGTAAAGAGGTCACATAAAAGAAAAAAGAAACATATCATTCCTAATGACTATTTGATTTATTTAACTGAGAATGATTATGATATTAGTCATGTGGTTAATTCAGTCTTATATGATCAGGCTATTACATATTTGCAGTCAACTAAATAGTTTGAAGCTATATGTAATGCAATGCAATATATGGTAAAAAATAAAGTATAGGATATGGTAGAATTACCGAAAGGATCTATGCTTAGAAGGTGTGAGTAGATATTTAAAATTAAGAAAGACTCTAATGATAATATTAAATACTTCAATATCAAACTGATTGCATAAGAGTTCACATAGAAAGAGGTGTAGATTACAATGAGATTTTTTTTTTGATCTCTTATAAGGATTATTTCAGAGTAATTATGGCACTAACAGCCCATTTTGACATAGAGCTTCATAGGACAGATATTAAGATAGCTTTCTAAATGTTGATCTTCATGAAGAATTTTACATAATTTAATCATAAGATTTTGTTGAGAGTGGAAAGGAACATACGATATGCAGACTTAAGAAATCTATCTATGGTCTTAAGCAAATATCAACATATAGTATCTTCAATTTGATCACATTGTGAGATCTCTTGGATTTATAGAAATAAAGCGGATCGATAATATATCTTGAGATCAGTGAGAGTAAATTTATTTTTCTTGTCTTATATATGGATGATGTTTTATTTGCTAGTAATAATACTTTATTATTGTATAAGACCAAACTATGCTGCCTAAGGTCTTTGATATGAAGGATCCTAAAAAAGCTTTATTTATATTTGATATTAAAATTCACAGGAGTAATCTATGATATATTAGGATTGTCTTAGATAGCTCACATTGACTGGATACTAAATCAATTTGGTATGCATAATTGAATACTTGGAGATGTATATATGGCCAATAATTTAGTAGAAATTAGTGTCCTAAGAATAATATAAAAAAGAATTCATAAAAAATGTGCCTTATTCTTGTTTTGTGTGTAGTTTAATGTATGAACAGATTTGTGCTAGACTGGATATAGTATATATTGTGAGTGTACTTGGCAGATATACGATAAATTTGAATATAAAATATATATTTGGAACATAGTTAAAAGGTTATGAGGTACTTATAAAAAATTAAAATAAAATATATGCTGACTTATTGAAAGTTTGATCATCTTAAGATGATTGGACATTATGATTCTGAATTTACTAGCTCCTTGGATAATATAAAATCCAATTTTATTATATTTTAATGATATTTGGAGGAGCTATTTTTTAAAAAAGTATAAAATAAACTCTTATGGCTTCTTCGACTATACAAGTAGATTTTGTGGCATGTTAGGACCTCAACTCATATTATTTGGTTGAGAGACTTCATTCTAAAGCTTATGATTATTGATTCCATCTCAAAATCATTTTAGATTTATTATGATAATAATGCATCTATGTTCTTTTCAATGGACAATAAAAGCTTCTAGCACCTCTATCCATACAGAGATAACATATTGACAGTCAGAGATTTGATTAAAAGAAAGATATAATAATTGAGCACATAAAGATTAATACAATGTTGGTGGATCCATAGACCAAATTATTTAGATCCAATCTGTTTATTAAACATATGAAAAATATGGATTCATTAGAATCTTTTGATATGCTTGATTAGTGGGAGCATTATTTTACAGCATCGTTTTTACTATTTTTATGTTGAAATATTTTATTTATATTTGTTTACATATGATTGTTTGTAAATGCTGTTTAAATGAAAGTCTTAAGTATAAAGGTGTCACTTAAGGATAAAGATATTATTTGAATGAAAGTCTTAAGCATAAAGTACCATTTAAGTATAAAGATATTGCTTATATTATAATTGATATCATCAATATCATGATTTATCTTGAGACGTAAGGGACTTGTCTTGAGACATATAATGAAATTATGACATAAACTTAAAATTGCTATAATTTTCATTGAAAAATATAAAGAATTTTCATTTAAAATCATAAAATAGACTGATGATGAGCTCTGTATATTTTGATTACATGTGTATAGAGTTTACATTACAGACACTATATCGCTAGAATCCATGTCAATGAGATTACTAACATTTGTAAGCATAGAAGAGTTCTATATCAATAAATGGTTGAACACTGCTGTGACTCGATGTTAGCAGTTTTAGCAGACTAGATTTTGACTAAAGATATTATTCATTCAGGATATTTGCAGACATAACCACATAAGGTGCAGTTAGCTTGGGATTCATTTTTGAACTATATATATATATATATATATATATATATATATATATATATATATATATATATGCGTTGTTGCTTGTTTTGGCTGAGGTTGGAAGATGAGCAATTGGGCCTTGCACAGTGGTGCTAGAGTGACCTACAAAATAAAATCTAGATCGGAGATTTTCACTCTGACGAGGATCCTTCGATGCTTCAGTCAGAAATCAGAGAATAGTGAAAGCAATAACTAGTTCTCTGAGAGAGGTTACTTATCTTAATCCTTGGAGCTTTAGCTATTTATAGAAAATATGATCCAACAACCATGGGAATGTGCGGTTCTAAGGTTGTCGAGTTGTTAGGCTTTTAGATGTACTATTAGTGGATGAGATATTCCAGCTCTTATCTGCTCCCACGAAATATGAAGAGTTGGTTACACCCGAACTTATCCACTCGAGGTAGATAGCTACTGCACGTGTCGGAAAACCGATAGGTCGAGGTAATGAAAGAAGCTCACGTGACAGATAGGCCACACAGTAGACTGGGTGTAAATAGCTCAGCTCCACATACCTCAACTCGGTGCTTGGGTCGGCAATCATGATGATAGCTTGCTGGCCTGAGGTATTCCATGATAGCATGCCGATCTAAGATATTTATGTTATCACCATAACATTATCTCCCTACTCCTGAATCTGAGAATCAGACGAAAAGAGTACCTCTAAAATCATACCTCAGATCTAGGGATGCTACAAAAGAAGAAGAATGCTCGCTTGTTGATCCAAGATGCTCCTTCTGCTATCTATGGCTGGAAAGTGCATTTTATCTTCATCTCTCAGATGTCGGGCGAAGATTGGGGGCTCGTCGCCTAGGGTGAATCTCAAGAAGATGTATTGAAAGAGCCCTCATTAGATCAATGCTTGAGGTAGGAGGTGGAGACCCTATACAACTTTAAGATCCCGATGTTGAAGGAGCTTCTATTGGCATAGACATTATTTAATGTCAGCATCAGCCAGGGTGATTCTCAAGGTGTGCACGGGTTGCCTGCCTTAGTGACACTCTCTTTTTTTTTTTTAAATGCTAACACAGAAGGCCCACTGAAAAAGGATAGTAGCACCTGGAGGTGGCTAGAGCACCCGCATCAAGATTAAAAGTCCCCCCATGCCACTGGCTTCCGAATCAGAGGGACCCAAACCTTTTTTCACTGACGACTTTAGGGTAATGAGGGTTCACTCGAGCTCAGCTTCTACGATCTCTGATGGAGATCGAAGAAGCCAAACAGGTCGAGCCCCCAAGGAGGCAACTCTGAGCCTATCAGAAGTACTTCTGAGCCTACCAGCTCCTCAAGTTGTCGACCTTTCCCTAGAAGAGGCATCAGTCGAGACAGCTGGTGCTTTTGGGATTGCGTCAACTGGCCCGAAGCTTGAGGCTTCGACTTTGGGGGATTACAAGCTGGCGCATGAATTGTTCACTGGGATCCTCCTCTCGATCGATGCAAATAAGCTGCTGGCTTCATCATATAAGGCAATAAGAGAAAAAACTGTGGAGTGCTTCATCCAGGTAAGTTGAAGCTCCTGTAGTATTTTATTTATTCTAAGCACATCCTTGTGATATTATTGATAAGAGGTTTTCTTTCTTCAACAGCTCATCCATTATCTGAATAGGTACATGGAGCACTCCCATAAGGTTTTGACGGAGGTGAGGAAGCACAAGGCCGATGCTGAAACACTCAAAGCCATGAAGAACAAGGCTAAAAAGGAGGCTGAAGAGGCCTCCATGAGGGCCGATGCTGCGATGAGAAGGGCTAAAGATGCCGAAGCAGCTCTGAGAGGAGCTGTAGAAGAATATTCTCGACTGCTAAGCATCCAGAAAGCACAGGCAACAAGAATAAAGGAGCTTGAGGACCTCCTAGAGAAGAATAAAACCATAGTCGAGGCAATAGAGAAGAAGATAGCAGAGGCTGCCTCAAAGATTGTTGAAAATTTTTGAGCATCAGAGAAGTACAATGACAAGAAGATTGAGTTTGCCGCTGATGCTTATATCAGTGGGAAGCAGCTGGTCTGAGATAGGGTTGCTGCCAAGTATCCAAAATCAGATCTAAATTTTTTGGATGAAGTCTGGGAGCCCCTTGTAGTCGATGCACCCCCAATGGACACTTTCACACCAGATGCTCTCCGCATTTCATTTATGCTCACATATTTTTATTCAACATGCAGAGATAGTTTCGATCTAAGGAACTTAGAATTATCCTAACTCAATTCAATTTCGACCTTAGGAATTTAGATGAATCCGTTCCAACTTAGGAGAAATAGAAATGTTCCGAGCGAAGGAACTTCGATAAAGATGCTTCTGACCAAAGGAACTCTAGTTCTAAACAAAGAAACTCTGGTTTTGAATAAAGAAACTTGGGTTCTAAATAAAGAAACCTCAGTGGCAATAGTTTCAAACAAAGAAATTTTGGTTCCGAAAAAAAAAACTTTGGTTCTGAACAAAAGAATCTCAGCAGCAACAGTTTTGAATAAAAAAACTTTGATTCTGAATAAAGAAACCTCAGCAGCAATAGTTCTAAATAAAGAAACTTTGGTTCCTTTAAAGAAACTTTGGTTCCTTTGAAGGAACTTCAGCAGCAACAGTTTTGAACAAAAAAATTTTGGTTGCAAATAAACAAACCTCAAAAGCAACAGTTTCAAACAAAGAAACTTTGGTTTCGAACAAAAAAATTTTGGTTTCGAACAAAAGAACCTCAATGGCAACAGTTTCGATCAAAAAAATTTTGGTTCTGAATAAAGAATTCTCAACAACAATAGTTCCGAACAAAGGAACCTTAGTGGCAATAGTTCTGAACAAAGAAACTTTAATTTCGAATAAAGGAAGCTCAGTAGCAACAGTTCCAAACAAAAAAACTTTGGTGGAGCTTGTTAGATAGGAGCTTTGGCCTTTTATACCACTTTTATGTTCAAACACAAGTTGATGAATCCAAAAATTCATATATATATATAAAACAAAATAATATTATAACATCACTGATACTACATGCGCAGATTGGCCAAATTTCATGGCCTGAGGAGTAGAGTCCCATCGAGTTGCTTCAACCGATAGATCCTCAAACGTACCACTTCATCCACCTGATAGGGGCCTTCCCAATTGGGTGATAACTTTTCTTGCTCAGTGGACTGTGAAACTTTAGCTCACTGCAACACTAGGTCACCAGCTTGAAATTCTTTGATCTTGACCCGAGCATTATAGTACTTAGCCACCCTTTGGCGATATGTAGCCATTCTAACGGTGGCACGTTCTCTGCTTTCTTTGATTAAGTTGAGATTAGCTCAAAGTCATACTGAGTTGGTGTTTTTATTATACTCCTCGACTCTGAGGAATGAAAGCCTGAACTCCATGGGTATAATTGCTTCAGTCCCAAATGCAAGATGGAAAGGAGTTTTACCAATTGAGAACCTTTGAGTGGTTCGATAAGCCTATAGCATATGATGGAGCTCACCGTCCATGACCCCCCTGTCCAATCTAATCTGACCTTTAAGCCCTGTAGGAGAGTTCTATTGGTTACTTCTACTTCTCTATTTACTTATGGGTGACCTACTGATGTGAAGCGATATTCTATTCCATCACTTTCACAAAATTCATAGAGTCGAGCATCGCTGAATTATCTGCCATTGTCTATGATCAGCACTTTGGGAAGACCATACTAGTAGATAATAGATTTCTAAATAAAATCCTTCACTCTCGCTTTAGTTATATGGGCCAGAGACTCGACTTCCACCCACTTTGTGAAGTAATTGATAGCCACCAGAAGAAATTTATGCTAACCCAACGCATGAGAAAAAGGACCAAGAATGTCCATTCTCCACTAAGCAAATGGCCAAGGGGCATCGATGGGAGTCAGAAGTGCCGTCGGCTGATATTGAATATTAAAATTTCTCTAGTACCGATCGTACTTCCTGATGAAGTTGCCTGCATCTTGTTGCATAGTAGACCAGCTGTAGTTCTACTGATGAATCTTATAAGACAGGGATCTACCCTCCAAGTGACTTCCACAGATCCCTTCATGAACCTTGCATAGTGCATAATCAGCCTCAGACGGGTGCAAGCACTTCAGAAGAGGTAGAGAAAATGATCGCTTGTACAACTTATCATCATGTAGAACATAGTGGATGGCCTATTTTCTTATCTTCCGAGTCTCTCTGCAATCAGACGGTAGCTCATCTATTCTTAATACTTGAGCAGAGGATCAATCCAACTGGATTCCTCATCAACTTGCTGGATAACAAGAGGCTCTTCGAGGCTTAAGGTTTTTAATACCTCAAAGTAGGTCCCTTTTTCTAAATCAGCAAGCAATAAGGCAGCTAATTTTGATAGTGCATTTGTCCTAGCATTTTTTGCTTAAGGGACCAGTTGAATATCAAAACTCAAAAAGGATAAAGTTAAATCCCTTACCTTCTGAAGGTATCTCTTCATATTTTTCTCTTGGGCCTCAAAAAGGATAGAGTCACTAAAGACCTTCAGGTGTTGAGCCCCTACTTCTCTCGCAACTTTGAGACTAGCAATCAGAGCTTCATACTCTGCTTCATTATTAGTAGTTGAAAATTTGAAGCACAGAGCATACTCCACCACATCACCTTCAGGATCAATTAAGATAAGCTCGACCCTTGATCCTCATGCATTCAATGAGCCATCGACATGCAAGGTCCATAACTCCTCAGGGTCAGATCCCGCATCTACTTCTTCACTTCTTGAGCTTTCTCCAACTTTTGAGCTCTCTCCATTTTTTGAGCTTTCTCTACTCTTTGAGCTCTATTCATTCAGAATGGTGCACTCAAAAATGAAGTCCACCAATACTTGAGCTTTAATGTAAGGCCTCAGACGATACTGCAAGTCCAACTCCAAGAGTTCTAGAGCCCATTTTGTAATCCATTTCGAAGTATCCAGACAATGGAGAATGGCCTTGATTGGTTGATCAGTAAGTAGCACAATAGTGTGAGACTGAAAATAGGATCGAAGTTTTCTCATCGTGATGACTAATGCAAAAATCAGCTTCTCCAGCTTAGAGTATCTAGTCTCTACATCATGAAGGACTTTGCTGGTATAATATATGGTCTTTTGAATCCATTCTTCTTCTCGAATAAGGACTAAGCTAATCGCCACTGGAGAAATGACAAGATATAGTAGTAGTTCCTCACCAAGCTGAGGCTTCATAAGTAATGGTGCTGAGCTGAGATATTGTTTCAACTTCTCAAACATTTTTTGGCACTTAGTAGTCCACTGAAAGTTTTTGACTGCTTGAGGGTCTGAAAAAAGGAAGACATCTCTCGACTGATCTAGAGATGAAGCGGTTGAGTGAAGCGACCTTGCCAGTCAGACGCTACACCTCTTCGATAGTTCTTGCTGGTGTCATCTCAAGGTCTGCCTTAATCTTTTTAGGATTTACCTCGATGCATCTTCGCAAGACCATAAATTTGAAAAACTTGCCTGAGATAACTTCGAAGGTGCACTTTGCTGGGTTTAGCCTCATCTAAAATTATCGGAGAGTGTTGAAAGTTTCTTGGAGGTCAACGATATGATCTAGAGTAGCTCGATTGTTGACTAGTATGTCATCTACATATACCTCCATGTTGCGGCCGATTTGATCTTTAAAGATTTTGTTCACCAATCGTTGATAGGTAGCCCCTACATTCTTTAAACTAAAGGGCATCACCTTGTAACAAAAATGCCGACGGTCAGGAATAAAGGCTACTTTCTCCTCATCCTCAGACGCCATCTGGATCTGATTATAACTGAAGAAGACATCAATAAAGGTGAGGAACTCATGTCCCGAAATTGCATCCACCAGCTAGTCAATTCGAGACAATGGATAGCTGTCCTTGGGACAGACTTTATTCAAGTTGGTGAAGTCGATGCACATACGCCACTTTTCGTTTGTCTTCTTAACCAAAACGATGTTCACCAATCAATCCAGATACATTGCTTCTCTAATAAAGCCAGCCTTGTCCAGTTTATCCACCTCCTCGGCTATAGCCTTCTGATGCTCCAGGAAGAAGCCTCGCTTCTTTTGTTTCACCGAGCGACAAGTTGGGTCCACCTTCAAGCAGTGGGACATCACCTTCAGGTCTATATCAGGCATGTCTGTGGCCAACCAGGTAAAGAGTTCCACATTCTCCTACAAAAGAGCGGTTAGCCGATCTTTTGTTATCTCATCAAGGTGTGAGCCAATCTTCATTGTCTGTTTGGGAGTCTCTTTCCTCAACGGGACCTCCAGGAGGTCCTCAAATGGCTGGGTGCATTCTTCGATCAGATCATCTCAGGCATCCAACCCTATTAGGAGTTCGGGTTAGACCTCTACTTGGGATGGCTGGCGTTCTGCTCAAAGCTTGGCAGTAAAACATTATCGGGTCATAACCTGGTTGCCTCGGATTTGTCCTACTCCATTCTTTGTTGGAAACTTTACTATCAAGTGATAGCATGATACTACAGCCTTCAAAGTATATAAACTCGGATGGCCAAGGATTGCATTATAGGTCGAAGAAGGTTTAACCACTAGAAAATCCACCTAGATCATCATTCGTTGAGGCAGGGTGCCCATTGTAATAAGCAGTCTAATCATCCCCTCTAGAATCACTGAGCCCTCAAAAAAAATCCTAAATTGGGGTATCTAACCTACTCAATTGATCTGAAGTAAATCCCATTTTGAAGAAAACAGAGAAATACAAAATATCAACTGAGCTTTCATTATCAATAAATGCATAGTGTACATTATAATCTACAGTATTTGCAGTTACAACCACTGCATCATTGTGCGGGGCTTACACACCCTCTGCATCCTGCTCGATGAAGGTGATAGCATCCTTGAGTCCATCCTCAAGTCTTGACCTCTTCACCTCTAGAAGCTCCATTGACCCAGATGACCTCCCAGTTATCATATGAATTTTATCTCATATGGGTTGACTTCTGCTACCATCTATCCTCCTGCTTCTTATCTCTCTGGCTGTGCCGGTGCTGGCTATAGCTGAGGCAAAGGAAATGGTTGGTGAGGTAAAGGAGCTAGCTACTGAGCCCTTGGAGGAGGTCATCAGAGAGGCGCTCTCCCTTGGATGAAGTAGTTCAAGCTCCCCTGCTTGATGAGCCTCTCAATCTTATCACAGAGCTGGATGCAATCTTTGGTATCATGATCATGGTCATGATGGTAAAAGCAGTACTTATTTAGGTTATGGCGGTACTCAAGTTTCATCCGCATCCTCAGAGGCTGAGGCAACTCAGCTCGCACCTCCATCAATACCTCCCTCTGGAAACATTCAAAGGCGTATAATTAGTATAACACCTTAGAGATGAGGGCTGTCAATCTCTTCTTTGAGGACTCCGAGATCGATGATTCAAAGAGCCTCCATTTTTTTATCTTTGGAATGGAGACCAAGAGCACTGACGGGTTCTGCCCTTTCATCTTGGAGAGCGCTCCTTATTCTACCCTACCACAATAGAACCAGTAGGGGTCTCTTCTATGAAAATCTCCTCCGTGCAAACATACTTCTCCGCACAGGCTAGCATATCGAGATAATTCTGAGGAAAAATATTTATTAATGACTTTTTAAGGTCAAGGTCATTCCTCAATAGTCCATCTATCATAGTGAATATCACAATTGATTGGTCTAGATCATGAACCTCCAGGATTGCTACATTAAAGCAGTTGACAAAGGCGTAGATCAACTTTGAAAGAATAATGCCCTACAACCCAATCACATATGTGATGCGATGGAGAGTTTTTTTATATTTTATCTTCTAAACTCATATATTTGATATTATTTATTAATACAGTTAGGCATCTTTGATTCATTATATGCTACATCTTATACTTGTTTAAAATTATAACGAATCCCATAGATTAGGATAATAAATTTAGGATCATGATGAGATCATGCTAGTGAGATATAAATTCTTGATAGTTTTGATCTAAAATATTTTCAATCATTGATTTATTAAGTCAGAGATCAATGATATCGAAAAGACTGACATATCCTATGTATGCTCGATGGAGAGGATGGTTGATCTCACAACCACTTATGTGTGATATTAATACAAGGATGTGGGTGCTTATTAGAGAATGAGTTCACTGAATTGACCTATGAGAGAATATCTGATGGAGCTTTATTTGCATGTCAGCAAGTTGTTCTCTAGTGAGAGTTGTGCAAGTGATCCTTAAATCTGAGATCATCATGGTACATTGTGTACATGAATCTATATTTTGGTTCATTTCCTACCTTGATTCTCTGATTCTTGTGTGGGGTGTTCTGGATATAGTGAAGTATGCATAGAGGTTGTGAGTGGTCAATAAGAGATCAGTCACTCTAATAAGGAGACCGAACATCCTATGTGATCTCACAGATCGATGATTCGAAAAATCTTTGATCAAAGCAGGATGATAATTAGAAAAAAGTTTCTAATATATCATCAACTGAATCATCACTTTCTGATCGAGATATATATAGATGAGTATTTGATTTGACATGATTCTATATCCATAGCTCATCTGGGATGTTGTATAACTGAAGGATTGAATTGCACAGTAACTTACCATTAAAGGTTAATTTTAATATTTTTATCAAATTTTATCTCTTTTGAATAGTCATGACACATTGCTAGACATCAATCTTGACTTATGGACTCATAAAAATTAAAATAATTAATTTAAAAATTAATTAAAAAGAGTTTTGATTTATTGATGCAATTAGACTGATCTAATCTAATCGGATTAAGGTTAGGTCAAGAGTCTAAGTCTACTGCTAGCTAGATTTGAAATTCAATAGATCACACACTTTGAGATTTGATCTTGATCTAATTTTATTTGAACTTATTGTAAGTTCTAAGGGTTAATTTGATATGCTAGCACATCGTATTAACCCAAGTTTCCAATTTGGTTAGTTCAAAGTGTTTGAGCTAAACTTAACCTGTTGCCTTAAATCTGATTAGATTAGGTTTAAATTTAATTGATTTCTTATCTTTACATGGAAGTGTTTGATGTGTGAAAGAGGTTCTTCATGCCATCCATCTGAATTCAATGCCAAAATTTATGGATGTGGTAAAAGAAGAGTCTTTCTTTTAGTACATCTCTTTGTTTCTGACTCCATTTATTTCTTTCACACACTATTAATATATGATATTTATAGGTGTGGAAGAGGAGAAGTTTTTCTATACTTGAGACTCCTCCACACCATTTATTCTTGCATGAGGATTTATTTCCCCATGTAAGAAGGTGGAGCACCAAGAGTTGGCACCCCATGGGAGACCCATGCACCTCTTCATTTTCTATTTATAAGGGATGCTTCCTATGCATTTTGGATTAGATATCTTGGCATTTGGGTGTGAGATAAATAAGGATTAAGCAAAAAAATTTTGAAAAAAATTAAGGAAAAAAAGAGAGAGAAAAATAGAAAGAGAGGGAAGAAGGGAGAAAATGGCAAGTGAGGGCTGCTTGACCTAAAGTTTGGTTTTTTCATGTGTTGGAGCACAAAACCAAACTCTAGGTGGTGAGATCTCTTGAGAAAAAATTTTTGGCATGGTCCTAGTGGAGGAATCAAAGGTAAATAAATGGTGATGCGATTCATTCTTGGAGAAGGACATCGGCAGCGTTCTTATGAAGAAAGGTTGTAGCACTATTTCGGTTCGGAAGAACCTTGTTTATCTTCCATATGGATCATCGTTGGAGGGTTTCTACTTTAGAACCTTATATAGATCATTTTACCATCTGATTATCTTCTTTAGAAAGTATAATTTCTATCCTATTGCATGCTTAAATGGTTTGATTGGAGTCTACAATGTGATTTTAGGGTTTGAGTTCCAGTATGCTGATTTTAAGTGTTAAAACTCTTTTTGTGCATGTTAAAATTTTTTTGAAATCTATATTTCACTATGTGACTAAAACCCAACAGTGGTATCAGAGCCACCTTATTAAATTCAATCAAACAAGTGCTATTGTTGTAGTATAGATGTGATCTAATTCATATGATGCCGAAATATTCTATCGATTTCTTGCATCGATCTTAAAATCAAAAATTATTTTTGATCATGATTCAAGTATGATAAATTCAGTTGTTAAATTTTAAATTTATCATAATTTAAAATTTTATGATTCATAGTAGATTAATGTTTGAATCGATTTTATGAGAGTGTATTGTTTCTAGCCTATTATTGACTTGGTCAAGCCTAATAAGATTACAGTAATGATATTGATTCAATTTGTTGATTAAGTCAAATTTGACATGTGAATTAGACTAAAAGATTGAGTCCAAATTATAGTCAAATGGTATTAGCTCAAGTGTTGAACCAAAGTACACCCTTGCATAATTCTAGTAATCATAATTTTTGGCATAGTTATATGAATGATATTACAATTGGAATAGCATGTTATATAGCATGGTATGATACATGAAAATTATTTTCATTCTTTTTATATGCATATTAAATATGATGTAAGTATTAAGATATGTTAGAGACCAGTTTAAAATCTTCATTAAAAATTATATTAAGTTGTAGTGTCAGGATTCACTTGCTAATCGAATGTTAGATTCATTGATCAGTTGGTGTCTAGAAAAGTATTAAAGGTGATTATTTAATTAGATCCATTTGCTTACCTGACCAAGTTGTTGGCGTCTAAGGAAAGCATCAGAGAGCCTCCCACCTACTTACCTGATCAATCTGGTCTATTGAGTTTTGAGTTTGGATTGCTTAATGATGTAGACACTACACATGCCTTCCTTCTTGATAAGCCAATATCATGTCAAGAACTATAATGAGTTTATTGTGCAACTACAAGGCTTATTATGGAGATTGATGTAGGACTATTTTAGTGCATATTTAATGCTTACAGTATTTTGGATATGTTGCTTTGAGCATCATTCAGATATGACTGTATGAAAATGAAGGATCTAACTTAACTAAAACATTATAGTTTATTGTGCAACCACAATGCTATGAATATTTTAGAGGTAGGAAGATGCTGAGAGTTGCATGAGATGCAATTGAAAAGAAGTTTTCTACCTTTAAACTCATAAAGGTTTGTTGTGCAACCACAAGACCTTTTGTGAGGAATTAGGATCTCAACCCCACAAAAAAAATCAATAGGATTTCTCATTTATCATAGGAGAGGGGTATGATATTCGATAAAATAATGGGAGTAACAATTAGATAAAAGACCTAATCTAGTTGTGCATATCATCATGAGTTATTCGCTTATATTGGTTTTTTGTTATTGTAAATTAATCTGCATAATGGCATCCTCACTTTCACTGCGTGGCATACTTGATGCCAACAAGTTGACGGATTCAATTATGTGGATTGGTTGAGGAACCTGAGAATTATTCTCACACAAGAAAAAATCTCCTATATTCTGGATATCCTTGCACCCGATATGATCGGTGAAGATGCAATTGAGGAGGAAAAGGCCACATACAAGATATGACAAGATGACAGTATGACTATCAAATGTATCATGCTTGCCTCTATAAGCAATGAGCTTCCAAGGCAATATGAAGGCATGGATGTTCCTTTCATACTTCTTAATTTGAAAAAATTATATGGAGAATAAAATCAGTCTGCTAGATATGAGATATCTAAGTAGTTGTTCTATGCCAGGATGAGTGAAGGCACATATGTATAGACTCATATCTTAAAGATTCTTGATCTGATCACTCATCGGGATAGTTGGATTTTACAATGGATGGTGAGCTTAGTCAGGATCTGATCCTACAATCACTCTCTGATTTTTTTTCATAATTTGTCATAAACTATCGTATGAACAAACTGAACACCAGTCTGCCTGAGCTGCTCAATATGTTGAAGACAGCAGAAAGCCATTTCAAGGATGATAAGGCTCCTATTCTTCTTGTAGATAAGATCTCCAAGAAGAAAGGCAAGAAGGATTTTAAGAAAAAATTGAACCCTAAGGCTAGCATCTCCAAGAAGAAGATGAAGAAAGTCTCCACCAAGGGTACTTGTTATCAGTGCAGCATGGAAGGGCACTGGAAGAGAAACTGGAAGGACTACCTTGCAAGTTTGAAGTACAAGAAAGCAAGTGTTGCTAAAGGTTTGTATATGATACAAACAAACTTATCATTAAGTTCTTCAATTTTAAATTCTTGGATATTAAATACCACCTATGGTTCATACCTTTGTAAATCGTTGCAGGATCTGCAGGACATAAGGAGTCTAAATGAAGGTGACTTCATGCTATTCAGCGCTAGTGGAGAGTCCATCCAGGTCGAAGCCATAGGAATTAAGCTGTTGAAGTTGCCTTTAGACAAAATTTTGAAACTGAAGGACTATTATTATGTTCCCAACATTGATAGAAATATTATTTCTATACCTATATTACTGAAATAAGATTTTGAAATAAGAGAAAAGGGCAATAGTTGCTCTGTTTATTTTTGTAATGAATGTTATGGAAATGCTTTATTAATAATGATATTTTATTTCTGTCACTTAATGATAATATTCTTCATGCTAATCAAATAAAAAAAAAGAAGAAAAAAAATGTGAATGTCACATATCTCTAGCACTACCGACTTGGTCATATCAATGAGTCAAGGATTAATAAGTTATACAAAGAAAAATTCTTTAATCCTTATGATTTTGAATCATATGCAACTTGTGAATCTTGGCTCATAGGTAAGATGGCCAAGACTCTATTTATTGGACATGGAGATAGGACAAGTGATATTTTAGGCCTAGCACATACTAATGTTTGTGGTCCAATATCGACTCAGGTCAGGGGTGGATACTCCTACTTCATTATATTTACTGATGATTTATCTAGGTTTGGATATGTGTATTTAATAAAATATAAGTCTGAAGTCTTTGATAAGTTTAAAGAGTACCAAAGAATGGTTAAGAAATAAACTGGTAAAAGTGTCAAGGCTCCTTGATCTAATTGAGGAGGTGAATACTTAACTAGTGAGTTTCTTGATTATTCAAAAAAAAAGAATTCTCTCTCAATAGACTCCTCCGTACACTCCATAATTAAATGATATTACGAAAAAAAGAATCACACCTTATTAGATATAGTACGGTCCATGATGTGCTTCACAGATCTTCTGATCTCTTTCTGGAGTCATGCCTTAGAGACTGTCACACATGTTTTAAATAGGGTACCTTGTAAATTTATGCCTAGTACTCCATATGAGATATGGAGAGGTAGGAAGCCTAATCTTAAGTATCTTAAGATTTGGGGATGTCCTGCTTATGTCAAGAATACTGAAGGATATAAGCTAAGTGCTAGTTCGGATAAATATAGATTTGTAGGTTATCCTAAGAAGAGTATAGAATACTACTTCTACCGTCTTACTCAACAAAAAGTGTTTGTTAGTAGGCATGCCACTTTCTTAGAGAAAGAGTTCATCCAAGAAGGAGGCGGTGGGAGAATAGTTGAACTTGAAGAATTTCAAGACTTACAGTCTATCCAGAAGTAACATATGGAGTGTCCACAAGTTGATCCTCAATCTAATGTATCCATTGTTGAGGTACAACCATAACACACATTTTTTTTTGAAGATCAAGTAGAGTGCGTAATGTACCACTTAGACATGGGTTCGTCATTGAGAATGATAACTCATCACACATCATTTAGAATGATGATCCCACGACCTATTCGAAAGTAGTCATAAGTAGTGACTCTGACAGATGGCTTGAGGTCATAAAATCTGAAATAAACTCTATGTATGTCAACTAAGTTTGAACTTTAGTTGATGCGCCTGAGGGTGTGACCCCAATAGGCTGCAAATGAATCTTCAAAAATAAGATTGGAGCAAATATCTAGATAGAGACCTATAAGGCCAGACTAGTGACAAAAGATTTCAAACAAAAGCAAGGTGTTGACTATGAAAAAATCTTTTTTCCTGTAGCCATGCTCAAGTTTATTCAAATTATGCTTGCTATAGCTGCATATCATGATTATGAAATCTAACAGATGGATATCAAGACTGCTTTCCTAAATGAAAATCTTGAGAAAAAAGTCTGTATGACTCAACAAAAGAGGTTTGTCTCTAGTGGGAGGGCAAATCAAGTATGCAAGCTAAAAAAAATCTATTTATGGATTAAAGCAAACATCGAGGAGTTGGAACATCCATTTTGATGAGACAATCAAATCATTTAGTTTTATCAAAAATATGGATAAACCATGTGTGATAAAAAGACTAGTGGGAGTGCTATTGTCTTCTTGATCTTATATGTGGATGATATACTGCTCATTAGGAATGACATCTCTATGTTGCAATCCGTCAAAATATGGCTATCTCAAAAGTTTTTCATGAAAGACTTGGGTGAAGCGTCCTATATACTTGGTATAAAGATCTATAGAGATAGATCAAAAAAGATGCTTGGCTTGTCCCAGTCTAGGTACATAGATCTTGTGTTGAAGAGGTTCAATATGAAGAAATGTAAAAGAGGGTTACTTACTCATGGGTCATGGCATGCAACTCTCTAAAAAGATATGTTCTAAGACACCTAAAAAGAGAAATAAAATTAAGTTCTGTTTTTTATGCTTCGACTATAAGATCAATTATGTATGCTATGCTATGTACTAGGCCTGATGTAGCTTATGCTTTGGACATTGTAAGCAGATTTCAGGCAGATCTAGGGAAGGATCATTGGAAAGTTGTGAAAAATATTTTTAAGTACTTGAGAATGACTAAAGATATTTTTTTTTATATATGGTAGATTTGATTTGAAATTGAAAGATTTTATTGATTTTAGTTTTCAATCTGATCTGGATGATAGCAAATCCATATTTGGATATGTATTCATCTTATATGGTGGCGTAGTGAGTTGAAAAAATTTCAAACAGCAAAATGTTGCTAACTCAATCATTGAGGCCAAGTATATTACTGCTATTGAGGCAGCCAAGGAGGTCATTTGGATAAAAAAGTTTATCTCAGAGTTGAGTATGGTTTCTGAAATTGAACAATCAGTGTCTCTTTATTATGATAATACTGGGGTAGTTGCTCAAGCTAAGGAATCAAGATCTCATCACAAATTCAAACACATCCTAAGATGGTTCCACCTCATTCGAAAGATAGTCTAAAGATGCGATGTGATCGTTGAGCGAGTTGACATCAAGAACAATATAGCAGATCTGTTCACTAAGATCTTGTTATTGTAGTAGTTTGACCACCACCTAAATTGCATGAGCATCAAGTATAGGGGCGATTGACTTTAGTGCAAGTGGAAGATTGAAAGAATAATACCCTACAAGTCAATCGCATATGTGATGCGATGAGATATTTTTTTATATTTTATTTTTCAAACTCATGTATTTGATATTTTTATTAATTAAGTTAGGTACTTTTGATTCATTATATGCTGCATCTTATACTTGTTTAAGATTATAATGAACTCCATAGATTAGGATAATAATTTTAGGACCACGATGAGATCATGCCAATGAGATTTAAATCTCTGATAGCTCTAATCTAAAATATTTTCAGTCATTAGTTTATTGAGTTGGAGATCAATGATTTTGAAAAGACTAGCACATCTTATATATGCTCGATAGAGAGGGTGGTTGATCTCACAACCACTTGTGTGTGACACTAATACAAAGATGTGGGTACTCATTAGAGAATGAGTTCACTAATTGACCTACAAGAGAATATCTGATAGAGCCTTATTTGTATGTCAGCGGATTATTCTCTAGTGGGAGTTGTGCAAATGATCTTTAGATCTAAGATCACCATGGTATCTTATGCACACGAATCCATATTTTAGTTCATCCCTAGCTTGATTATCTGATCCTTGTGTAGAATATTCTGGATATAGTGAAGTATGCATGGAGGTTGTAAGAGGTCAAGAAGGGATTGGTCACTCCTAATAAGGAGAGCGAACATCCTATGTGATCTCATAGATTGATGATTCGAAAAATCTTTGATCAAAGCAGAATAATAATTAGAAAGAAATTTCTAATATATCATCAATTGAATCATCACCTTCTGATCGAGATATATATAGATGAGTATTTAGTTTTGATATAATTTCATACCCATAGCTCATTAGGAATGTTATATGACTGAAGAATTGAATTGCATGGTAACTTGCCACTGAAGGATAATTTTGGTATTTTTATCAAATTTTATCTCTTTCGGATAGTCATGACACATTGCTAGATGTCAATCTTGACTTGTGGACTTACAAGAATTAAAGAAGTTTAATTCAAAAATTAATTAGAAAGAGTTCTGATTAATTAGTGCAATTAGGCTGATTTAATCTAATCGGATTAAGGTTAGATCAAGAGTTTGAGTCTATTGCTGGCTAGATTTGGAATCAAATGGATTATACACTTTAAAATTTGATCTTGGTCTAATTTTATTTGAACTTATTGTAAGTTCTAAGGGTTAATTTGATATGCTAGCACACTGTGTTAATCCAAATTTTTAATTTGGTTAGTTCAAAGTATTTGAGCTAGACTTAATCTGTTAACTTGAACCTAATTAGATTAGATCTATATTTAATTAGTTTCTTATCTTTATATAAAGTGTTTCATGTGTAAAAGAAGTTTTCCATGCCACCCACTTGAATTCAATACCAAAATTTATAGGTATGGTAAAAGAAAAGTCTTTCTTTTAATACATCTCTTTGTTTCTCACTCCATTTATTTTTTTCACACATTAATATATGATATTTATAGATGTGGAAGAGGAGAAATTTTTCTGCACTTAGGACTACTCCACATCATTTATTCTTACATAAGGATTCATTTCCCCATGTGAGAAGGTGGAGCACTAAGAGTTGGCGCCCCTTGAAAGACTCATGTACCTCTTCATTTTCTATTTATATGGGATATCTCCTATGGATTTTGGAGCAGATATCTAGGTATTTGGGCATGGGATAAGTGAGGATTAAGTAGAAAAATTTTGGAAAAAATTAAAAAAAAAGAGAGAAAAAAATAGAAAGAGAGAGAAGAAGAAAGAAAAAGATATGTGAGGATAGCTTGACCTAGAATTTGGTTTTTTCATATGTTGAAGTACAAAATCAAACTCTAGATGGTGAGATCTCTTGAGAAAAAATTCTTGGTATGGTTCTAGTGGAGGAATTAAAGGTAAATAGATAGTGGTGCGATTCATGCTTGGAGAAAGATATCGGCAGCATTCTTATGAAGAAAGACTGCAACACTATTTTGGTTAAGAAGGACCTTGATTATCTTCCATGTGGATCACCGTTAGAGGGCTTCTACTTTGGAGCCTTATAGAGATCATTTTGCTATCTGATCATCTTCTTTAGGAAGTATAATTTCTATCCTATTGCATGCTTGAATGGTTTGATTAGAGTCTACAAGGTAATTCTAGAGTTTGAGTTTTGATATGCTGGTTTTAAGTGTTAAAATTTTTTTTATGCATGTTAAAAAATTTTTGAAATCTATATTTTGTTGTGTGATTGAAACCCAACAAACTCCCTTTTCTTCTATTTGATGATGTGGAGATAATCAAACCGCTTTTGCTATCATTGGCTACTGACAAAGTGACCAATGAAGGACCAGCAAGTTCTTCAAAAAAATAGATTGATGCCGGCTTCAAACTTGAGTGCCACTTTCGAGCTGCCCCTTTGAGGATAGTAGAGAATGCTCGACATAAGATGCCATCTATTGCTCCTTGAAGAAGCACTGCTACCTTGAAAGTCTCCAGATGATCGATGGAGTCGGCGATCCCATCGTAGGTCTCAACTTAGGGCACCTTAAAGTGCTGAGGGAGTGGCTCCTGCATTATCCTCGACATGAAGGATGGCTCACTGTTAAACTCTTCATAGGATTGCACCGAGGAGGTATTATTGAGAGCATTCTCGATCTTTTTATCAAATGCCTGGAATCACTTCTCTATGGTAAGATCTCAGATGGTGCAGGCTTTAGAATACTAAGCAAAATGGTGACTAGGGGTTGAATTATGCCCTGATCATAGGCTGAAAGATCATCGCCTTGCCACCTGCTGGGCCTTAAGGTGACTTTGGCAGGTCTGCCTCCTTTCTGGACTCTGAGAAAGCCGCTGTAGTTGAGGTTATTGTAGCAACTACGGAGCCAAATTCGGTGGGGGTACCGTCAAAGAAAGTACTAGTGGCACCGCTGAAGCGGGTGCAAGAGCAACCAGATCAGGCTGCGGTGCCATTGGTGGACGCACAAGAACAGTTTGGACAATCTGGACGATGGCTATCAGAGTCTGGATCTGCTGGAAGAGCAGATTAAACTAGTCCGCCGTGACCAATGCTGGCTAGATTGGTGAAGTCTCCGTCATCGGTAGCTGCACCTGCCTGTCAACCTGACTCCCTGCCTAATGGGAGGCGACGACATTAGAGAGACGAGATAAGACTTGCTTTAGTGGTATAATTTGAAGATTACGCCCTTCCTCTATCTGTTGCTGCTTGTTTCGGCTGAGGTCAGAAGACAAGCAACTGGACCTTGCATAGTGATGCTGGAGTGGTCTATAAAATAAAGTCCGAGCCGAAGATTTTTGCTCCGACGAGAACTCTCCAATGCTCAAGTTAGGAATCAGAGAACAATGAAAGCAGCAACTGATTCTCTGAGAAGGATTACTTATCTAGGTCCTCAGAGTTTTAGCTATTTATAGAGAATATGGGAACGTGCGGTTTCAAGATTATCGGATTGTTGGGTTGACATACTGTTAGTGGGCGAGATATTCTAGCCTTTATCTACTTCCGCAAGATGGAGAGTTGGTTACACCCAAACTTATCCACTCGGGGTGGATAGCTACTGCATGTGTCGGGGAACTGGCAGGCCGAGGTCATGGAAGAAACTTACATGACAGACAGGCCGCATAGCAAACTGGGTGCAAATAGCTCAGCTCCACATACCTCAGTTCGGTGCTTAGGTCAGCAATCACGACGTTAGCTCGCTAGCCTAAGGTATTCCATGATAACACGCCGACCCAAGGTATTCATGGTACCACCATAACAATATATATATATATGACAAATATATTTTCATGAATAAAAAAAGATTTTAATCAATGTTGACCAAGTGGAAGAATATTAGAATTTTTCATAAGATGGGCTTTCATTGATTATGGAATGATTTTTTTTTACTTTGATTTATTATAAAATATAGATTAAGTTGTCGTTTGAATGAATGGTTAAGGAGCTCATAATTATCTATTATCATATTATTATTTTGGATCCTATTGTCTTAGTTATGCAATATAACAAACATTGGTATAGATCTGATTTGATGAACGAGCTCTGTAATGGATGGATCTATTTGTCACGCCCCAAACCCGGGACATAACACGGCCATGCTACCGAGGGATGGACCCACGATAACACGAAGCCAAAATTCATCTTCTTAAATATAATAACAGGTGTATCTCAAATAAATGTAATAATAAAGTTTAATTCAATTATTTAATTAAACCAAAACTGGTTCAAAGCATCTAAAACCAGAGATAAAATAATCCAACTCTTAAAATTCATAATGACTACAATCCATAAACATAAACTGAATTCTTAGAGCAAAATTTCTAAACTTACTTTGCTGATCTCCAAGCCTGGATTCTCTTTCCTTCGATCCTAGCCTTATTTCTATGTACATGAAAGAGAAAACAAAAAGAATATGAGCTACACTAGCTCAGTAAGTAGACTTCCGCTTCCTTACCGGATCAAGCATAAGTTTTCTATGATAATGCATCATTTAGCAAATAACAATTATTGTAAAAATAAATATTTCATAGAGCATATAATAAAACAAGTTATAAGCTCATCATGCATGCATAAATCATGTATATTTCACAATTATGAATCATAAATTATTTTCATCATGTATTCATGTCATGTTTCAAAACATTGCTCACAGATATTCGTGCTAAGGTCACTATTATACCCGTGACAGGACCATGTTTCTTAATCGACAGAGTTCTTAATTCTTGTGCCAACTTTATACCCGCTGGCAGGGCCATGTTTTATGTGGATGCTAGCTTCGGATGTCGACCTTCCCGTAGGGATTCGTTCATAGCCATCTGAGAGCCTTTGAAATCATTATATCTTTTTCTTAAAGCATACATATACATAGATGGAAAAATAATAAAATTCATACTTCATAATCATGCTATTTTCATAAGATATATTCATGAAATCAATGATCGTAATAAAACATGCTTTTTCATATCACATATACCAATCCTTATTTTATGAAAATTTATGATTTCATCAATATCAATTCTTTGCATAAAAATATGATCATTTAAAATAAATAAGGAGCATAAGATCTACTTACCTCATTCGTCTTGGACCTTTTAATCTTCTTTAAAAGAATCAGACAGTCCTATTTAAAATATTAAATCATTAATAAATTTTATATTTTTAATAAAATTATATAATATAAAGAAATGATCGATTTGATGATCAGTCCAATAAATCTCTCCCTTCGGCTCTAACCCGATTTAAGGTCATAGATCCCTAGAAGTGAAGAAGATAGCCTAATAAGGGATTCATAGGATTTCTTGGAGAGAGATTTTTTTTTTTAGAGAGAGAAAGTAGAGAGAGAATGAATCCAATTCTAGAGAGAGAAAAACTTTAGAGAGGGATGAGAGAAACTTTCTCTCTTTTTTTTTTATTATTTTATATTTTTTTTTTCTTTTTTTTTCTTTTTCTTTTCCTTTTTCTTTTCTTTTTCTTTTTCTTTTCCTTTTTTTTTTCTTTTTCTTTTTCTTTTCCTTCCTGTGGCCTTCTTTGGTCGGAACAGGGGACCTAAAGGTCCCCGTTCCCCACGTCGACCGTTCACGACCACCCCTTGCCCGACGGTGGCCGGCGGCAAGGGAGGCCTTCCCCCGAGTTCGGAGGGCCTGCACCGGCGGTCGGGGATGACCGTCGGTGCCGAAAAATCGAAAAAAAGAGGAGAGAAAAACAGGGGTTTTCTTTTCCAGCAAAATCCGGCGACCCCGTCGCTGGCAATCGTGCCCACAAGCACGGGAAAGAAGGGAGAGAAGAGAGGGAGAGGAGGGAGACCTTACCACAACCTTCGGTGACCCCCACCGGCGTGAAATCACGGCGAGCACAGGTCGAGGGCCGCAGCTTCAAACGAGAAAATCGGAGAAAAATCTCCGGCAATCGTCGGTGACTGAAGGGTCTACCCATAGAGGAGAGGGGGGGGGTTCTTATAGAGTTCGTCCTAAGGTCTTTTAATGGCCCTAGGACTCCGATTTTTGATCGAAAACGGGGGAAGAGGAAGACTCCGATCGGGAGTCTTCCTGCTCTATTTTTTATTATTATTATTTTTTTTTACAAGGCTTAGTGGGTCGGACTTTCACATTCTACCCCCCTTAAAAAAAATTCATCCTCGAAATTTAACATATCTTCATTTTCAAATAAGTGTGGATATTTCGTCTTCATATCGTCTTCAAGCTCCCAAGTAGCCTCTCTCTCTTCATGATTACTCCAATGAATCTTTACGTATGGAATGGTACGTCGTCTTAGAACTTGCTCTTTTCGGTCAATAATTCGCAGAGGAAATTCTTCATAGGTTAGATCTTCATGAACTTGCAATGGCTCATACTTTATCACACTGTTTGGATCAGGTACAAACTTCCTCAGTAGTGAAACATGAAAGACATTGTGCACTTTGGATAAATCTGGTGGTAAGGCTAGTTCGTATGCAACATCTCCTACTCGATTTAAAATTTCAAAAGGTCCAATATATCGCGGACTCAGCTTGCCATGTCTCCCGAACCTCATGACACCCTTAGTAGGTGATACTTTTAGAAAAACATGATTACCGACCTGAAATTCTAATTCTCTTCTTTTTCTATCTGCCCAACTCTTTTGTCTATCCTGTGCTGCCTTGAGTCTTCTCTTGATTAGATAAATTTTATCTCTGGCATCTTGAACTAACTCGGGACCAATTAATTTCTTTTCACCCACTTCATCCCAATACAGAGGGGATCTACACTTTCTTCCATATAGGGCTTCATAGGGTGCCATCTGGATACTAGAATGAAAACTGTTATTATATGCAAATTCAATCAATGCTACATGATTATCCCAATGTCCTCCAAAGTCAAAAGCACAAGCTCTTAACATATCCTCCAGAGTTTGAATTGTCCTTTCAGATTGGCCATCGGTCTGAGGATGGAATGCAGTACTAAGCCTCAATTCTGTTCCCAAGGCATCTTGAAAGCTTTTCCAAAATCTAGATACAAATCGTGGGTCTCGATTAGATACAATACTTATTGGAACACCATGCAGACGTACAATTCCATCAATATACATCTGGGCTAACTTATCAAGCGGAGTGCCAACTCGAAAAGGTAGAAAGTGAGCTGATTTAGTAAGCCGATCAACAATCACCCACACTGCATCATTTTTTCTTGTTGTCCTTGGAAGTCCAGTAACGAAATCCATCGTGATATGTTCCCATTTCCATTCTGGTATCTCTAATGGTCTTAGCAGACCAGCAGGTCTTTGATATTCGGCTTTCACTTGTTGGCATACCAAACATTGAGATACAAATCGAGCTATCTCCTGCTTCATTCCATTCCACCAGAAGAGTTGTTTTAAATCTCTATACATCTTTGTACTACCGGGATGAAAAGAGAAACGGGATTTATGGGCTTCTTCCAAAATTTTCTTTTTTAGTTCAGGATCACCTGGTATACATAATCTGTTCCTAAAATAAAGAGTTCCATCTGTATGGAGTCTAAACTCAGTTCGTAATCCTTTCTCCATGTCCTTTTTAATCTGACATAAATGAATATCACTTTGTTGGGCCGATTTTATCTGTTCGATCAATACTGATTGTACCATTAAATTTGCTAACACATTCTTAACATCAGAACAAGTCACTTCAATTTGCAAATCTTCGAGATCCCTAAGAATTTGTTGCTGAAAGGATAGCAGAGTCATCACATTCGCTGAAGACTTCCTACTAAGTGCATCTGCCACCACATTAGCTTTTTCAGGGTGATATTTAATATTTAGATCATAATCTTTTAATAGTTCAAGCCACCTTCTTTGCCTCATATTCAGCTCTTTTTGAGTAAATAAGTATTTCAAGCTTTTATGATCAGTAAAGATTTCACATGATTCTCCATATAAATAGTGTCGCCAAATTTTTAAGGCAAAAATAATAGCTGCTAACTCCAAATCATGGGTCAGATAATTCTGCTCATAGCCTTTTAGTTGTCGAGAAGCATAAGCTATGACCTTATCATTCTGCATCAACACACAACCTAATCCTTTCTTAGAAGCATCACTATAAATGACAAATCCTCCTTCATTAGATGGTAGAATAAGAACTGGGGCAGATATCAATCGTTGCTTCAGATCTTGAAAACTCTGTTCACATTCACTGCTCCATTCAAATTTTATTCGCTTCTGAGTTAAGCGAGTCAGAGGAATTGCAATTTGAGAAAATCTTTTGACGAATCTTCTATAATAACCAACCAAGCCTAAGAAGCTTCTAACTTCCGTCACATTAGTCGGACGAGGCCAATTTACCACGGCTTCTATCTTCTTTGGATCGACTGAGATTCCTTCCTTAGATATTACATGGTCGAGGAAGACAACACTATCCAACCAGAATTCACACTTGCTAAGCTTGGCGAAGAGCTTCTCTTTTCTCAAGGTCTGAAATATGATCCTCAGATGTCTCTCATGTTCCTCCATATTTTTAGAATACACTAGGATATCATCAATAAAAACAACAACGAATTGATCCAGATACGGCTTGAAAATCTTATTCATCATATCTATAAAAGCAGCCGGTGCATTGGTTAGTGCAAAAGGCATTACTAAAAATTCATAATGGCCATACCTGGTTCTAAATGCAGTCTTAAGTACATCTTCATCTCTAATTCTTAGTTGATGATAGCCTGATCGTAAGTCAATTTTGGAGAAAATTTGAGCACTCTGAAGTTGATCAAATAAGTCATCTATTCGTGGAAGAAGATATTTGTTCTTTATGGTTACCTTGTTCAACTCCCGATAGTCAATGCATAATCGCATGCTTCCATCTTTCTTTTTCACAAATAACACAGGAGCTCCCCAGGGTGATGTACTTGGCCGGACAAACTTTTTATTCAAAAGTTCTTGCAGTTGATCCTTTAATTCTCGTAATTCTACGGGAGCCATCCGGTAAGGAGGTTTCGAAATAGGTCCGGTTCCTGGGGTGATATCAATTTTAAATTCAATCTCGCGCTCTGGGGGTAGTCCGGGTAGTTCATCTGGAAAAATATCAAAAAATTTCTTGACAATTGGGATCTCATCCAACTTTATCTTTTCCTTCTCGATGTCTATTACGTAGGCCAAAAATACTTTGCATCCTTTCCTTAAAGCTTTTCTTGCGTTCATGATTGAGATAATACCCAAAGATTGTTTGGATTCCTTATTATGAACTTCGCCTTGAAAGAAGAATTGTGATTCATCCAAAATTTAAAATACCACTCTTTTTCCAAAACAATCAATATGTGCATGGTATGAAGATAACCAGTTCATCCCAAGAATAACATCAAAATCATACATATTTAGCTGAATCAAATCTGCTGCTAATTCTTTTTTTTCTATTTGGATTATGCAATTCTTGAAAATAATGTCAGCAACAATAATATTTTTAAAAGGTGTGCTAACATATAATGGCTCATTTAATTTTTCAGGCACACAATTCAAAGAAGTAGCAAACTTGAGAGATATAAAAGAGTGTGAAGAGCCAGAATCGAATAACACACGAGCATAAATAGAATTGACTGGGATAATACCTGTCACCACTTGATCATTTGCATTGGCCTCCTGCTGGTTTAAAGTAAACACTCGTGCGTTTCCTTTTTATTTTTGATCAACTGGTTTGCTAGATCTAGAGTCATCTCTTTTCTTATTTAGGCAATCACGAGCCATATGTCCTTTTTCACCACATAAGAAGCATGCTCCAATCCTCTTGAGACAAGATCCATTGTGATTTTTTCCACAGTAGGAGCAGGATGAAGATTCTTTCTTCTTATCAGAGTTATTATTTTTAAAATTTTTCTGCTGATCCTTTAGATTTTCTACTGATCTCGGTCTCTTCTTATCTCCTCTTTCTAGTTCTGCTCTTTTCAATTCAGATTCCACTTTCAAAGCTCGCTCCAGTACGTCCTTGTAGTTATTGAAAATATGAGAAGACAGACGGGATCGAATTCCATATCTTAGACCTTGTTCAAATCTGTTAGCTTTACTCCTTTCGAATTCCATAAGTTGGGGGCAGAAGCGGCCTAGCTCATTAAACTTGTTAGCATATTCTAGCACCGTCATATCATCCTTTTACTTTAAGGCTAGAAACTCATTTTCTTTTACCAATCTCATTGTCCCCGAAAAATACTGATCATAAAATATCTCTTTGAATTCTTCCCAAGTGAGCTGATCATCATTATTCCCATAGGCAGCTTTTATTGCAGTCCACCAAAACTCGGCATTTCCTTTTAACATAGGAATGGATAATCGGACCTTCACATTCTCAGGGTATTGCAGGGCATCAAACATCTTTTCCATCTCTCGAATCCATATCTCTGCAGCCATAGGATCAGATCCACCCTCAAATAGTGGTGGGTTGAGCCTTCTGAATCTCTCGTAGTATGACTCCATAGATAATGTCGATCGAGGAGCAGTCTGTGCCTGCTGCTGAATAAGCTGAGCCACCACTTGACATACACCAGTAATGTCTGCCTGTGTGGCCGGTGCGTCAGGAGCCCGCTCAGCTGGTTGACTGTCAACTCCTCGTGACGTCAGTCTTGCTCCTCTTGCTTCTCTTGTTCTAGCAGCCATATTTGCCAAAGTCTCGCCCTCCCTATCGCTCATCGCTTCCTATTCAAATGCCAATCATTATTACGTTATTTTATAACAGAGTTACAGTACAGTTAATAATTTAAGTCAGAGTCTAACTATGCGTAACCTAGCTACTCACTGTTAGGTTTTAAGTTCTATCCTTGATTAAACCTATTGCTCTGATACCATAAAATGTCACGCCCCAAACTCGGGACATAACACGGCCATGCTACCGAGGGATGGACCCACGATAACATGAAGCCAAAATTCATCTTCTTAAATATAATAACAGGTGTATCTCAAATAAATATAATAATAAAGTTCAATTCAATTATTTAATTAAACAAAAACTAGTTCAGAGCATCTAAAACCAGAGATAAAATAATCCAACTCTTAAAATTCATAATGACTACAATCCATAAACATAAACTGAATTCCTAGAGCAAAATTTTTAAACTTGCTTTGCTGATCTCCAAGCCTGGATTCTCTTTCCTTCGATGCTAGCCTTATTTCTCTATATATGAAAGAGAAAACAAAAAGAATATGAGCTACACTAGCTCAGTAAGTAGACTTCCACTTCCTTACCGGATTAAGCATAAGTTTTCTATGATAATGCATCATTTAGCAAATAACAATTATTGCAAAAATAAATATTTCATAGAGCATATAATAAAATAAGTTATAAGCTCATGCATGCATAAATCATGTATATTTCACAATTATGAATCGTAAATCATTTTCATCATGTATTCATGTCATGTTTCAAAACATTGCTCACAGATATTCGTGCTAAGATCACTATTATACCCGTGACAGGGCCATGTTTCTTAATCGACAGAGTGCTTAATTCTTGTGTCAACTTTATACCCGCTGGCAGGGCCATGTTTCATATGGATGCTAGCTCCGGATGTCGACCTTCCCGTAGGGATTCGTTCATAGCCATCTGAGAGCCTTTGAAATCATTATATCTTTTTCTTAAAGCATACATATACATAGATGGAAAAACAATAAAATTCATACTTCATAATCATGCTATTTTCATAAGACATATTCATGAAATCAATGATCGTAATAAAACATGCTTTTTCATATCACATATGCCGATCCTTATTTTATGAAAATTTATGATTTCATCAATATCAATTTTTTGCATAAAAATATGATCATTTAAAATAAATAAGGAGCATAAGATCTACTTATCTCGTTCGTCCTGGACCTTTTAATCTTCCTTAAAAGAATCAGACAGTCCTATTTAAAATATTAAATCATTAATAAATTTCATATTTTTAATAAAATTACATAATATAAAGAAATGACCGATTTGATGATCAGTCCAATAAATCTTTCCCTTCGGCTCTAACCCGATTTAAGGTCATAGGTCTCTAAAAGTGAAGAAGATAGCCTAATAAGGGATTCATAGGATTTCTTGGAGAGAGAAATTTTTTTTTAGAGAGAGAAAGTAGAGAGAGAGAAAGTAGAGAGAGAATGAATCCAATTCTAGAAAGACAAAGATTTTAGAGAGGGATGAGAGAAACTTTCTCTCTTTTTTTTTATTATTTTATATATTTTTCTTTTCTTTTATTTTCTTTTTCTTTTCCTTTTTCTTTTCTTTTTCTTTTTCTTTTCCTTTTTCTTTTCTTTTTCTTTTTCTTTTCCTTTTTCTTTTCTTTTTCTTTTTCTTTTCCTTCCCGTGGCCTTCTTTGGCCGGAACAGGGGACCTAAAGGTCCCCGTTCCCCACGTCGGCCGTTCACGGCCACCCCTTGTCCGACGGTGGCCGGCGGCAAGGGAGGCCTTCCCCCGAGTTCGGAGGGCCTGCACCGGCGGTCGGGGATGACCGTCGGTGCCGGAAAATCGAAAAAAAGAGGAGAGAAAAACAAGGGTTTTCTTTTCCAGCAAAATCCGGCGACCCCGTCGCCGGCAATCGTGCCCACAGGCACGGGAAAGAAGGGAGAGAAGAGAGGGAGAGGAGGAAGATCTTACCACAACCTCCGGTGACCCCCACCGGTGTGAAATCACGGTGAGCACAGGTCGAGGGCCGCGGCTTCAAACGAGAAAATCGGAGAAAAATCTCCGGCAATCGTCGGTGACTGAAAGGTCTACCCATAGAGGAGAGGGGGGGTTCTTATAGAGTTCGTCCTAGGGTCTTTTAATGGTCCTAGGACTCCGATTTTTAATCGGAAACGGGGGAAGAGGAAGACTCCGATCGGGAGTCTTCCTGCTCTATTTTTATTTATTATTTTTTTTTTTTTACAGGGCTTAGTGGGCCGGGCTTTCACACTATTAGTATTACTATCTGAGCTAGGTCTCCACTGCACTCCTATATATATATCTATCTATGGAAATCCTAAGATATTACAGTTTTTATGTTCCTACGAGGTACCTATTTAATTGAGAAGACAGATATAAGGTGAAGACAAAGAGAAAGATATATCTCATTGTTGTGTGTTCTTCTCCCCCAAGGTGCTGCTATAGTAATCATCAATGGTTGATTATGATTTTTAAGGTACATTTCAATTTTAGTTTTGATTTCTTCTATGATTTTGTATTCTAATCTCATACATAGTGTTCAACAAAATTCTCACATATATGCCTCGGAACATAGATATGAATCAAAATAACGGCATCATAGTTAAGATGGATGGATCGAACCCCTTGAGGGAGCCCACAGGCCCCACTCCCCCCATTTTTGTTTTTGTTTTTTCTTTTAATTTATTAGACAAAGAAATTATGCAATCCTTGTGTAAATAGTCCTTTGCACTGGTACAAGAAATCACGGAGCTGCCTAGGAGAAGAGGCATTTGAGTCCAACACAGAGTTACCCAAGTGATCTGGAGTGTAAGAGGCCAGAGCTCGACTCTGTGTGTGTATGTATATTCAGAGAGGCCCAAGTGATCTGGAGTGTAAGAGGACAGAGCTCGACTCTCTCTGTGTATACAAAAGAGACCACGGATGCAGTGATTTCCATGAGAAGGGGATAAATCATGTTATTCTAGGGGGCAGGCTTAGCTATCCATTAAGGAATCGTCCTGCAACTTGATATGGCTGGCCCCAAGCAAAACAATTCATCAATTCCACTGCATGGACCATGGAAATGAATTCCAATGGATGGGTGGAGGGCTTCTACTAGCGCGATGCGTCTTCGTCACAGGCTGATAGCTAGCTTTTCCTGTCCTTCAACTGCACAAGGGGACCGTCCATCTAAGCCATTATGTATCCACGTGTTTTATATGCAAGGTAATAATTATTATATATACACGACAAATCTGACCAATTGTTTTGAAATTGTAGTTCACAGGCGATTTTCTTTGCTACCGATCATGGTTTTTCTAGGCTAATTTTTTTTTTGGTAAGATTTTCTAGGCTAATTATTGAAAACAATTCTGTTAAGGGTGCCAAACAGATGGTAAAATTTTTAGAGTTTGGTATAAAGGACTTAGATTTGAGGCCTGCCTTAAATAGAAGTTCAATTAGAATTACTGCTAATCTAATTGTCAAGAAAAATTATGAATATTTTGTAAAAGAGTAATTTTTTTTAATAATTAGATGTTTGATACATAATATCCGCATATTGCTTCGACATCTTGAGGCAAATAGACTCGCGGACGGCTGGCTAATACCGGGAGACAATAGGCTGTCGTTTTAGACTGGATTTTTGGCTTTCCTCTTACAGGTTTAATTCGTAGTTGTTGTATTTTGATAAAATGGCAGTTCTTCTGGAATACCATGCAATATTATAGTCCAAAGGATGACCTGAGTGTTATTTTAGCAGTCATAATCTGCTACTCGTCAACGAGGGAGATCGTGGTTCAAGGGTTTAGTCTACCCCGAAGATACCATCTCAAAGTAGTATCGACAGTGGGTCCCCTTAAATAATTATATGGGCGCCCTTTTATTCCTCTTTTGAAGGTAAGAGAGAAAGTTAGCAGGAAGAAAAATCAACCAAGCAACAGCGACAGAAGCCTACCCTTGAGTCTATAGGAGAGAAATTCTTTGTGCACCGCAGATGGCATAGAACATATGCACCATCCATAGTGATTGACTCATGCACAGAATCAGAGCAGGATATGCAAAAAAAAAAAAAAAAATTTCGACTCCGTATATGAGTCAATCATCATGAACAATGTGTACAGTTCTGCACCACCTGCCGTGCATAAAAAATTTCTCACCTATAAAATCCCACATTATTGCCTCACCAGTATGTATCAGACTGTGCCCTTGCAGATCTTCATCCAAACCACAAACAAATCACATCAGCACAGCTTTCCTTTTCATGTTGGTTCGCTATATTTATATATATGGCACCAATGATAATGAAAAGCAGGAAGTGGCGTTGCATCATTAGTGGCAGTGGTGACTTGGCTACGATGACAGCAACAAAAAATTAATTAGATAGATGGCTGGTTAGGAGATTAATTTTATTTTAACATGGAGCTTTGTGATATGAATATATAGGTGGTTGACTAACCTAATTTGTGTAAACAAAAGATTGTCGAATGTACATGTAATTAGTTTGTGCCACACAAAAGCATCATGTAACAAGTAATACATTCATCATTTCATCTCCCATGTATTTAAACTATCATTATTATGGGGATACTCTGACTCGACCTTTCTCTTCTCAAATTATAAGCGCGCAAGCATTCATTGATGACTCAACAGGACTCTCTTATACATCAGGAAGAGAAATCAAGGTGAAGTGACTCTGTGTCATTGGTTTTTGATCGACTTCTGGCTCGGAAGCTTACCGATCGGAACCTTACCAACGATAGGAAATGAGATTCGACGACCGACAGACCATCACAAAAGGAAAGATAACCCTCTTAAGTCTCGGATGGTTTTCTTAAAACATGGGTACATGAGTTAATATCATGCAATTAATGCCCATAACCCACCACCCATATTTCTAATGAACAAGAACATTGATTCTCTACTATCGTTATCGAATTTGGGGTGTAATGTTCAACTGATCCTCCCATATAAAGGGGGGCATAGGAGACCCTTAGATAAATTCTACTCTAAAGAAAGAACATCCTATACTCTTGCTTTCTTTTTCTTTTTTTTACTATTCTCAAGCTCCAGCTAATTTAAGTATCGAAGGGTCCCCCACCGGAGAATCTCTGGCGAGAGTGAATTTGTTTTGCAAATTCTCCAAGGAGTCCTAGTCCTTAGATTGAGACCCATCTTCCAGGTCGGGACGAGTCCAACCACTGACCCCACACTTTGAACCGGAGTCTTGCAACAACAATTTAGAACTAGAGGAAGGGTCTAAGCCAGCTCGTAGAGGAAAGAGAAAATGACAAGAACAAGAGCGCACAACTCTGCCACCTTCCATCAACAGTCATCCGGCGGCAAACAAGGTGGCACTACCCAAGTATCCACAGTCATGCAACCTCCTATCATAGCGGATCTGCAACAATTCAATGCCCTAGTCCAATAGATCCAGGCATTGACCAATGTTGTATAGTGGCTACAATAGGTGACCGAGAGATAGCAGCTCCAGGAGCTAATTCCTCAGGTGACTCCTAGGCACAGCCACCGTTCTCATCCCAAGAGCCCGAAACCAGCCCCCAGTGAACCCATCACTCTGCTCCTACTTTCCTTCAGTCACCTTCCCATCAAGGCTCGAGGAGGGAAGACCGACATCGATGAGGTGTAGAATGGATTATTCACCATGGTCCAAAAGATCCCATCGAGAAGAAGATTTCAAACAAAAGGTTCGAGAGATTGAGCATCGCCTCAGTGAGGTGTAGAATGAAAGCTAGAAGAATGATAATAGCCTCAATTTCAATTCTCGGCTCCTGTTTCATACTAAAAGAACCGATTTTGAGTCAATTCAAAATACCTCAGATAGGGCCGTACGGTGGCTTTTCAGACCCTCTCGATCATTTGGAGGGCTATAAGGCCCTCATGATGCTCCAAGATATTTTAGATGCCCTTCTCTGTCTCATCTTTCCAGCAACACTTAAGAAGTTGGCAAAGGTATGGTATTTAGGACTCCAGTAGAAGTCCATCCATTCATTTGAACAACTCTGTCCATCTATTTATTTGAACAACTCTAGAGGCTGTTTGTCATCCACTTTGGCGATAACCAAGCTCAGTTGAAGAATACAGATAGCCTCTTCTCAATCTAGTAAAAAGAGGGTGAGTCACTATATAGCTACATTGCACACTTCAATGCCATTATGCTTGAAGTGCATATTTCAACGAATCAGTGGTAACGTCGGTGCTCAAGCAAGGATTGCAGAATGAGCATCTTATATTCTCCCTTAACAAAATATTTTTGAGGGATTATGCTGACTTGCTGGTGCGAGCTCGAAAGTATGCACAGGCAGAAGAAGTTTGGGCTGTGCAGAAGTAGACCAAGGAAAAAAAGATCTCTAACAAGAAGCGAGGTCGGGAGGAACCTTGTATGGCCTAGGCGGAAGGAGAGTCCTCTCGACCACTAAAGAACTCCAAGTCGAGGAGCCCACCTCGGTGATTCAATAACTACACCCCCTGTCTGCTCCTCTGCTTCAAATCTTGATAGAAATTGAGGGTCGAGAATATCTTTACCGATCTTAACCAACAAAGGTCCCATCAATAAGGAGGAGCAGAAGATGTACTGTCACTTCTATCATGACCATGGTCATGAAACCAAAGACTACCTCCAATTCAAGGATGAGATTGAAGCTCTAATCCGAAGAGACTACCTCGGCAAGTATATTCGAAGTAACAGGGTCGTGCATCCGAACAGCCATCTCAGCACCGGCCCAATGAGAAGAACAACAATAATTGATCCATGATCAGTGTCATCAATATGATCTCCGACTTCACAGACGGCAGGGATCAAAAGATTGAGTAGAAGAGGCAAAGAGACAGCACATGGGGGATGTTGTTTCTTTCTCCACTAATAATCTTTGAAGAGTTCAAACTCTTTATAATAATGCTATCATCGTATCAATGATGATAGTAAATTATGATATAAAAAAAAATTAATTAATAATGAAAGCTTGATTGATGTATTGTTTTATGATACCTTCATATGAATAAAAGTTCTTGCTGACTAAGAAAGGTTAATACTCCTATGGTCGGATTTTTTGGAGACTCCATAGTTGTAGAAGGAGAGATAACCCTACTAGTAATCACCAAATAAGAGCCTCAAAGCAAGACCATGCAACTCACATTCCTTATTGTCTGGGTCCCCTCCGCTTATAATGCGGTCCTTGGATGGCCCAAATTAAATGCCTTGCGAGCTATAGTCTCCACATACTACTTGCTTGTGAGGTTTTCGACTAAAAAAGGGTTCAGAGAAGTTCAAGTAGACCAAATCCTTATCCAACAGTATTTTTTGGCGACCATAAAGGGCAAACGGTTAGCAAAAACTCTATCAATTGAAGATCATGGGGAGGATTCAAAAGAAGCTCGAAGTAAGCCGGTTGAGCAACTTGTGGTAGTTCCATTTGGGGATGATTTGAGCAGAACTATTCAGCTTAGAGAGCAGCTGATGCTGGACTTTTGGGATTAGCTGATGGTATTTCTACAAGCCAATAAAGACATCTTTGCCTAGTCAGCATCCAATACGCCAGGTATACCTTTGACATCATTATTCATGGGTTGCATGTGGATCTGAACCATTGTCCAGCTCGATAAAAGAGGAGCTTTGCCTCAAAGTGATAACGAGTAATTAAGGAGGAAGTCAACAAAGTCCTAATGATGAGATTCATCCAAGAAGCCCATCATCCAGAGTAGATTGCCAACATCATCATGGCGAAGAAGGTGAATGGTAAGGGAAGGATCTATATCAACTATACCAACCTCAATAAAACATGCCCGAAGGATCACTTTCTGCTCCTGAGGATTGATCGACTCATAGACACAACCTCAAGACATCAGCTCCTAAGCTTCATGGATGCTTTCTCAGGCTACAACTAGATTCAAATGGTACCCGAGGATGAGGTGAAGACTACACTTATAACTAAGAAAGGTTTGTACTATTATAACATGATGCTTTTTTAATTGAAAAATGTAAAAGCTATATATCAGTGCCTTATCAACAAGGTGTTCAAATAGCAGATCAGGCGTAATATAGAAGTCTATATCGATGACATACTGATCAAAAGTACTAAGGCTAATCAGCATATAGTCGATCTTGAGCAAGCCTTCGATGAGCTAAGATAAAATCAAATGAAACTCAACCCCAACAAGTGTGCCTTCAACATGATCTTGTGTAAATTCCTAAGATTCATGGTGACCCACATGGGATCGTAGCAAATCCAAAGAATTTGAGCACTTGTGGAGATAAAGCATCCAAGAACAAAGTGCTCAATCATGTGGGTGCTCTCGATCATTTCATTTCAAGGTCAGCTGAGAAATGCTTTCTATTTTTTAAAATACTCAGATAAATAAAGAACTTTGAGAGATCGAAGGAGTGTCGAGTAGCATTCGAAAAGCTCAAGCAATATCCTAGATCACCCCTACTGCTCTCTAAGCTGACGATTGGTGAGGAATTATATTTATATTTATTGGTCTCACCTGTTGCTATCAGTTCGGTGTTCATTCGAGAGGATGCTAGGGGCCAAAGGTCTATCTATTATACTAGTAAGATCCTTCAAGATGCAAAAATGAGGTACTCAAGAGCCAAGAAGATGACCTATGCGCTCGTTACCTCCACACAATCGCTCTAACCATACTGTTGGTGCATGTGTGGTGCTCCCAAGCCTTGGGAGGCCAGGAGAGGAGCCATGGGCTTAGCTCCAAGATTCTAGGACTGGTTTGGCTCCTAGGGGTTTGATCCTAGGATGGAGATTCAGCCCTCCATGGTCATAAGGCCCTGGTTTGTGGGACTCATGGGGGCTAATCCAAGTATGGACTAGGTTTGGATCCATGGGATTGAGTGTATGATTAGACCATAGGTGTATTTGGATTTGGATGAGTGCATTCGGATTGGATTAGCCTAGAAAGTTTTGGGCTAGGATTTTGGTCCATGTATATGGATATATATATATATATGTACATTGTAACCCTAATTTGATAAGAAATTAACAGAGACTCTTTCTCTCTAACCTCTCCCTCTCTCTTTGGTCTTCGTACGCCACCCAAGGAGGCAGCCAAAGGGGCTTCACACTAGGAGGAAGGGGGGTGCCTCCCTCAAACCCTAGTGCCTAGGGTTTTAGAGGGGGCGCCCCATCATGTGGGTGCCTCCTTTGTGTGGCCGGCCAAGATCCCATCTCCCAGATCTCCATGCCCCCTCTTCTCTACTAGTTGGGAGATTGAATAAGGATGCTTTCAGATCTGGAATGGGTAATTTTAGATATGGTATCGATAGGATTCAAGGAGAGGAAGAACAAGGTGAAGACGGGCAAAGGCTGCAGTTTTGTAAAAGCCTGAGGGTCTCTTTCTCTTGTGCGGTATAGCTCCAGTTGTTGGATGCTCTAATTATTTAATTTTTAGGAGGATGATCAGGTGATCTCATGGAGAGGCTTGGGCTCTGATTTGGCTCAGATCAGAGGTATGTAGGGGTCAAGATGGAGCGCACAAGATAAAGGCTATAGTATAGAGATGCTGCCATGGAATTCTAGTCCAACAAAGACTCCTCCTCATCAATGATTTCTATCTAGATCTGATAGCCTCAAGGTATCACCTTCCTAGTCCTATTTCTTAGGGCCTTAGAGTGGAAGATTAGATCTAGAGGTGCATCCCAAGTCCCTGAAAGCAAAGGGGGACACAAACTAGATCATTGCGCAGGGTTCAAGGTGTGCAGCAATGTAGGGCATGAAGTTTGCTAACCCTAAAGAGTCCAGATTGCCATGGACTCTTATAGAGGGCTTTGTCGCAGGTCTCTTCAGGTTTATGTAGGTGCACGATAGTTCTAACAATTGGTATCAAAGCCTGGTGAATCATGGAAGCGAGGAAGAAGTCACACAGGATGAAACTAGAAATCTACTGCAGAGGATCCTGAACATCCTCATATTCATGGGGCTATTTCTAAACACCCAAGTTTCAGATATTTTAGGCATTAAAATAGTAAGTTCTTGAGCTAACCATGTATCTACTATTTTAATTACGGGTCGATTTAATCTTGAGAGAATTAGGAGGAGGCATCAACAGGAGACTGTTTGCTGAAATCTGTACACCTATTTCATGGTATGCCTCAGATCCATCTTTATTTTTGCTGTGGTTTGGCCAACCAAGAGTAGCGGGTTGAAGGTGAAGGTGGAGAAGTTTAATAGAAAAGAAAGTTTTTCGAGGTGGATGGTTTGGGTGGTAGTTTTTTGGTCTAACTTCGATTGGATCCGGCCTTGGAGGAAGAAAGACTAGAGGGTATGATGGTTAAGTGATAGGATTCTCTTGGAAAGATGGGTAGCAGCGGGCTATACGATGGATGAGGAGTGATTGATAGGTTTGGCATACTAGAGGAGAGGTTTCTCAAGGGGTAATAATCAAGGTGTAGCTGAAGAAATGACTATATAGCCTTCGAATGCAGGAAGGCAGAAAAGTAGTTGGGATGCATTCAGCGGTTCGACCAAAGCATGAATTTGCAGAGCCTTAAGATGATGGAGATAGATGATCCACAGAGTGTCATAGCTGGTCCAGAAGAGGAAAAGATCCTCTAGTAGTTTCGTAGGGATCCACAGAGTACAGAAGGTCCAAAACAGCAGCTACGATAGTGGAGGTTCAGCAGGAGGTCCAGCAAGGCAGCACTGGGCAGCTGATCTCAAATCAGATTTTATCTTCTGTAAAGGCATCAGGAGGAGTTGCTCTTTAAGTGGAGCATTGGCCAGAGGTGCCTCTATAGATGGAGGATGGTTTGGCATAGATTTAGAGCCAAGAGATGCAGGGATAGGAGCTGATTCCAGCACCAGCGGTGGTGATGCACAACATGGTTCTATGCCGGATGTGCGGCAATCAGAGAGCTGTGGCTCTAGAGAGATCATGTTAGATAGTTCATTGCAGCAAGAGAGAATTCAAATATCTATTAGGAGACTGAGGTGAGCCTCAGAATGAGATAGGTGGGTTTGAGCTTGAATAGAATTTGAGCTGCAGTCCCTTCAAACGAAGCTGAAGCGACAGTTGATGCAGGTGCAGAAGAGGAAGATGCCAACAGAACACAGGAGGGTGCTTGGATACAAGTAAGAATCTTCAGCCCAGGTGGAGGTGGTTGTCTCAGAGGCCTCTAAGGGAGCTCCAGGGCAGAAGGGTTTGGCATCGATGATGGAGGTTGCACAAGGAGTTGTCAGGGCGCGCAGCGGCAGCAGAATCGTATAGACGGATCATGCGAAGCTTTACCAAGGGTTGGGGGCACCAAGATAAAAATTGTTGGTGCATGTTTGATGCTCCCAAGCCTTGGGAGGTCAGGAGAGAAGCCATGAGCTTGGCTCTAGGATTCTAGAACTAGTTTGGGCCCTAAGACTAGCATCAGTTTGGTCCTAAGGTGGAGGTTCAGCCCTTCATGGTCATGAGGCCTTGGTTTAAAGGACTCATAGGAGCTAATCCAAGTATAGACCAGGTTTGGATCCATAGGGTTTAGTGCATGATCAGACCATGAGTGTATATAGGTTTGGGTGAGTGCATTCGAATTGGATTAGCTTAGGGAGTTTTGGGCTAGGATTTTGGTCCATGTATATGGATATATATATATATATATATATATATATATATATATATATATATATATATATATATATATATATATATATATATATATATATATATATATGTACATTGTAACCCTAATTTGATAAGAAATTAAAAGAGACTCTTTCTTCCTAACCTCTTCCTCTCTCTCTAATCTTCGAACACCGCCCATGGAGGCAGCCAAAGGGGCTTCACACTAGGAGGAAGGGGGTGCCTCCCTCAAACCCCTAGCATCTAGGGTTTTGGAGAGGGTGCACCATCATGTGGGCGCCTCCTTTGTGTGCCCACCCAAAATCCCATCTCCCAGGTCTCCACATCCCCTCTTCTCTACTGGTTGGGGACTTGAAGAATGATATTTTTAGATCTAGAATGGAAGATTTCAGATCTCGTATCGACATGGTGTAGGGAGAGGAAGAACAAGGTGAAGACGGGTAAAGGCTACAGTTTTGCAGAAGACTGCAGAGTCTCTCTCTCTTGTGTGGTACAACTCCAGTTGTTGGATGCTCCAATATTTTAATTTCTAGGAAGATGATCGGGTAATCTCTTGGGAAGGTTTGGGCTCTGATTTGGTTCAGATCAGAGGTGTGTAGGGGCCAAGATGGAACGCACAAGGTAAAAACTGTGGTATGAAGATGCTACCATAGAGTTCTAGTCCAGCAAGAACTCCTCCTCATCAATGGTTCAGGTCTAGATCTGATAGCCCCAAGGTATTACGTTCCTAGCCCTGATTCTTAGGGCTTTGAAAGTAAAAGATCAGATCTAGAGGTACGTACCAGGTCTCTGAAAGCAATGGGGGACACAAACTAGGTCGCTGCGTAGGGTTCAAGGTACGCAGTGATCTAGAGCATGAAGTTTGCTAATCCTAAAGAGTCCAGATTGTCATGGACTCTTGTAGAGGATTTTGTCGCAGGATCCATGTAGGTGCACGGTGGTCCTAACACATTCTTCCAAGCCCACTCGATGATCATATTGATGGACTAGCTCTTGAAGGAAATTCTTCAAAGGCTTTACACTTTTGAGCGAATGGCAAAATGGACAATCGAGCTTGGAGAATTCAACGTTAGCTACCACCCCCGACCTATGATCAAAGTCTAAGTCTTGACTAACTTCCTCATGGAATGCACTATTCCAAATGAGGAATCGACTTCGACACTATTAGGGAAGATAGAACCTCCTCATTGGATCCTTCATGTGGATGGAACCTCAAACTCTCAAGGATGTGGAGCCGAGCTCATTTTTGCAAGCCCAAATGGTACTGTGATGGAGTATGCACTTCGATTTGATTTTGATGCTTCCAACAAGGAGGCCGAATATAAAGCATTGATTGTTGGCCTCACCATTGCCAAAAAGCTTGGGATAAAAACCCCAAAGGTCTTTACCGACTCATAATTTGTCGTTGGACAAATCGAAGGAGCATACGAGACTCAAGAACTAATGAATAGCTCGATACTTGGAAAAGCTCATAGAACTCTAGATGGCTTTTCAAATTTTGGAGGTATAATAAATACCATGCAAGATCAAACAATGCTTGAGCGAACATGTTGTCTCACCTCACCTCTTCAGGATGTGAGGAAAAACTTGCCGTCTTATAAGTTGGTCATGAACCAAGCTGGATGGACCCTCTGGTCCGCTATCTCTATGATGGCATTCTATCGGCCAATCCAATTACGGCTCGAAAAATCAAGCATCAAGCCCCTTGGTATGTCTACTTAGAAGGGAGACTTTATTAAAAATCATTCTCACTATCTTTACTTCAGTGTCTGCAGCCAATCGAGGTTGATTATGTACTTTAAAAAGTCTATGAAAGAATCTGTAGCAATCACTTGAGGGACAGGTCATTGACCTACAAAGTAATTCGATGAGAATATTATTGGTCTATCCTATAGTAGGATGCAACCAACCTCATCAAGAAATATGATCAATGTCAGAAGTACATCAAGACCCAATGAAGGCCGATGACCGACCTTGCACCAATCATCACTTAGTAGCCCTTTGTTACATAGGAAATTAATATCCTTAGAATGTTCCCACAAGCAACTAGTCAGAGGAAATTGTTAATTGTTGTGATTGATTATTTGCTGAGCCCTAACTTAAATTATAGAGAAAAAGGTCTAAGACTTCATCTGAAAGTCCATTAATGCCGGTTCGGTCTGTCCCAAGCCATCATCACTGATGATGGACGGTAGCTTGATAATTCAAAGTTCAAAGTATTCTGCTTGAAACTTCATATCGACCATAAGCTCACTTCTATTAGTCATCAATAGTTTAATGGGAAAGCCGAGGCAACAAATTGCATGATTCTATAGGGGTTGAAGTCAAGGCTCGATCGAGCCAAAGGACTCTAGGCTGAGGAGGTCTATAGTGTACTCTAAACTTATCGGATAACTCCTCGGATCCCTACTAGAGAAGCACCATTCAACCTCGCCTTGGTGCTGAAGCAATCACCCCTATTGAGATCAGAATACTGATGATCAGGATGGGGTATTATGACAAGCAGAAAAATCCGAATCTACTCCAAATGAACTTAGACATGCTAGAAGTAATCAGAGAACGAGCTTGGATTATGATGGTATCGTATCAGCAACAAGTAGCTAGCTATTACAATGCATGAGTCAAGTCAAAGATATCCCAATTAGGAGACCTCATCCTCTGCCAAGCTGAGGTGTCTAAACCTACAGAGCAGGACAAACTAGCTACGAACTGAGAGGGGACCTATAAAATTGCTAAAGTCATCAAATCTGAGGCTTATAAAATTGAAGGCCTCGACGGAAGGCCTCGAAGGAACCTCTATTCCTTAGACATAGAATACTAAGAATTTGAGAATTTATTATCAGTAAGTTGTATGTCTGTTGATTACATCAATAGAAGTATACTCTTTAAGCTTTGATACAAGTTTCTCATTAAAGTGACTACATAAAAACTTAACTAATGTCAATTATAGCCAACCATAAATGGAAGTGTCGAAAACAACCGAAGACATCCCAAGCATGCACTCAAGACAATCAAGCTGAACTTCAATCCTTGGGGTGAGATGGTCCGATATAATCTAATCTGAGATATCCAGGGCTCGATCTGACCCTGATGACTAGGTCGAATAGGTCTTGGAGATATTTGGCTATGGCTAAGACCTCCAAGTCAATGATCAGCAAAGCATTGATCATAGGAAGATATCCTAATCCAAGTTAGAACCTCCATAAAAATCTTTGTCGGGATCTTTCCGACCACACAATGATTGGTCAGATGAAGATGATGATAATGACTTGGCAAAATTTATTGCTATTGATCAACTTCGAACAAAAATTCTCATCGAGATCTTTCCGACCACATCATGATTGGTCAGTTGAAGATGACGATAATGACTTGACAAATTTATTGCCAAGGATCAACTTTAGAACAACTTCAGACTTAAGTTTGAGCTGAGGATTTCTACTTTGTAACTAGCTTGGTTAACCGACTGAGCCAGCAAGCATCTAGTCAAACTAATATCCGACCCTAACAGTTAGACAGACATCTGACCCCAAAGGCTAAGAATAGTCAACCAACAAACACAATGGAACATAATGAATAGAAATTCTTTTCACTGCATTGAGGAAATTTCATTACATAAAATTTATTACAAATAAAAGAAAAGCAAAGTACAACCAATCAAGATCCTCGATAATGGGCTTGGTGATAGGTTTGGCAGCTTGCTTGGCAGGAGCCTTGGTAATGTCCTCGACGGCATACTCGACAATAGGCTCATCTTTGTCATTGCTATTCTCAGGCTTAAGATGATTCAGATCAACCTTAGGAGCCAAACCACCTTCCACCTATACACTTCGATGGCCCCATGCTCGATGGTGACGAAGCCCTCCAAGGCTTCAACCTTCTCTCGAGCAGTCAGGAGCTCAAACCTGACCCGAGAGGCTTCCTCTTCAGCTGCCTTCCTTTCCTCCTTAGTGGCCTATTTTGCCTTCTCAGCAAAAGCAAACTATGGAGTCACCACTCCACACCCTCTTCACTAAAGTAATGAACCCCTCTTCAATCTCAAATGAGAAGGGGCCCACCTCGGACCTCACTAACCTAGTTAGCACCACACGGGGATAGTGGCAATGAATCTGGATGAAGTAGAGATGGAGTCCATCTGGCAGGTGGAGACAGAGCTCGGGTTGGCTCTTGAGTCATTAGTGGAGAGGACTGTAATAGCATGGCAACCATGGGTTCATCCTTAATCTCCATCGGATCAGTGCTTGATGTCCCTGTGGATGGTGCAGGGGTGGGGACAAGAGTCCTCGGCTAGGACTTCTTTTGCTTCTTACTCAACCCCCACCCCCCCCAAACCTGAGGAAACTGACTTCCTCTTGAGTGCCAACTCGATGGACTCAAGAGTAGGCCTCACGTGGCAAAATCAAAGAAAAGATAGTTAGCTCAATTTTCAATGATAAGAAGAAAAATTTTTCAAGTTAAAGGAAAATGTCAACCATACCTCACGACAATGCTAGACTAATATCAATACATAGAGATTCTGCTCAGTCACCAACTCTTTTAGCTCCAGTACCTCGATATCAAATAGACTCTATATCACACCTCCAACCCAAGATTTAGAGCCGAGGGTCATGAAAACTGCTGCATACTCATGAAAAACTCTCTCTACAAGCATGCAAGACATTCCATATAAGATATCATGTAATAAAAAAAATTAATAATAAATTAATTTCAAAATTTAACTCATTAAAATCAACTTTAAGCTCTCACAAAGTTTCAACAATATTCAGAAGATCTTACATCAATTAAACCTCAAATGACTTGTAAGAACATAATAATAAATCTATGTCGTCGAGTCTCACTTCTAACTCACTCCCAAAGCAATACCCATGTCTACAATTAAAAATCTGGATCAAAAAATAAAGGAGAGATATGAGCTCAATAGCTCAGTAAGTAATGAATATCTCAACTAAATATCTCAGATATAGTCAAAAAATATAATATTCAAAAATAAAAGCCATAAATAATATAAAATATATTTCATACTAATTTAATACAAATCAAATCCTTTCAAATATTCATATATATATACATAATCATAAATCTAATTTGAAATAAAGCATATATAACTCAACAATCTTAACTACGATTATACTTATCACTGTGATAGGATCCAAAATAGAGTACCAACATATAACCCCCATTAGTAGGGTCCAAAAATTAAGGCACAACTTCTATTGGTAGGATCCAAAAATCAACTTGTAACCCCCATTGGCAAGGCCCAAAAACTAACATATAACCTCCATTGGTAGGATCTAGAATATAGTTAGACTGAGAGCATAGATCCGATCTGTATCAAATTATTTTTATAATATAATATATAGATATCATAATTCTACTGAACATATGCATATTTCATTATAAATTAATATATCATAATATTTTAAAAATCTCAAATTTACAAATCACTTTTCATTCAAAATATAGTCTCATAAATTCTATATAGTTTCAAAGACAGATTATCTACTTTAAAAATAAATTATAAAATATCTCAAAAAAAATGGTTCATTACTTATCTCTACATAACACTGAATGAATGGATTCAATCAATCCTGAGAGCATCCTTCAGAACCTATTATGTAAAATATATTCTTTTAATAGTCGTAAGCTATCACTAATAAAAATTCTAAGTTTTGATATCCTCACAAGACTGACAAAAGCAGTAGCATCTAACATCCTGATTAGTCTAATCAAGATAATTTTATTAGATCATGATTAGATTAGGATACAGATGGTTCAACAAAAATAAATAATGATCAAATCTATTAGTACCCAATAAAAGTCAAACTAAAGGTCCGTACACTGATTGACGATCAAGAATCAATTTGATCAAATAGCTTCATCTAATCAAGATCACTTCAAATATAATGATTTAATAGAGATTAACAAGAACTAGATCTTGTGATGCTTGATAAAGGCTCGGATGTCATAGACATGTTATCTGACTAACTGATCAATTCAAAGCCCCCTACTGGAATCAATTCGAATTCAAGGCAATAAATCAGATTCATTGGGTTCATAAATCATATAGAGAGAATATCAAAGGAGAGAAAAATTGATAAAGTGGAATATGATCAGTCAGACAATACTACCCGACATCTCGATCAATCTAATCAAGATACTATAAGAAAAAATATTATTGACGATGATTATTAGCGATGGCAAAAAAACCATCACTAATAGCTGCTTTTATCGATCAATAATTATGATGAAAATTTCATCCATCATTAAAATCCGTAAACTTATTAGCGACGGCATTTGGGTTATTAGTGATAGAATGCCGTCGTTATAAAATTAAATTATTATTAGTGATGGACTTTAGCGATGCTACTAAGTCGTCACTAATAATGCTATCCTAAAATACTTCAGGTCCACGATGAGCTCGATTCTATCAATCACCGCCACCCCTCTCCTCCTTCATTTTTGGTCCCCATTTTCCCCCACCCAGCCGTTGGAGCCCCCGAACTCCTCCCCCCAGCCCCCATGCCATCGGAGCCACCTCAGATCTAGCATCCCCCCATCGGATCATGTGGTCCCGAGCCCGCATCCCCGAGCTCCCCCCTTCTTCCTAACTACCTCTCGGAGCTGACGTCCTACCGTCCAGCCTCCTTTTCCTTCCTCATCCCTCCCATGGTCGGATCGGACCCTCCACCGCCTCCCCCTTTTCCCTCTGCTACTCTCCTTATCGAATCGAACCCCTCACCACCTCTCCCTTCTCCCCCTGCCCCTCCTCTTGCTAGATTGGACCCCCTGCCACCTCACCCTTCTCTCTCCGCCCCTCCCCTTATCGGATCGGACCTGCAGTGGCCTCCCCCTTCTCCTCCCGCCCCTCTTCTTGCTAGATTGAACCCCCTATCGCCTCCCTCTTCTCCCCCCGCCCCTCCCTTTGCCTGACTGGGCTAGCGGCCCCACCTCCCTCTTTCAAAGCACCTAACCACCAGAGTGCCTCGCAGTTGGACTCACACCGTCGTTGCACTGTGAGTATTAGCGACGACGATAGCTCTATCATCATCCCCACATCCCATTCCCATCTTTTTAAATTTTAAATATTTAAAATTAGATTTATCTAATTATCATAAATTAATAATATTTAAATTTAAATATTATTAATTTAAATATTATTAATTTAAATAATATTATTAATAATATTTAAATTAATAATATTATTAATTTAAATAATATTATTAATAATACTTAAATTAATAATATTATTAGCTAAAATAATATTATTAATAATACTTAAATTAATAATATTATTTAAATTGATATTATTCTCGAAAGGTAAAACACTCTGGGAAGCTCTCCGACGAGAGTAGCCCTACTGCCTTTGATGGTAGGAGTTCGAAGTCGAGCCACCACCAAATCAGCTTTGGCCCACTCTACTCTAATGGTGGTCAGAGCAATTCAGTGATTGGATTCTAGATCCTAGGCTCGATCTGAAGTCTAAAAAATTTTTGGACAAGACTCAAGGAGGAGTGTGGCCTGATCCAGTCCGATCCATTTTCAGTCCTATTTGTAATGCCGCTTGATATTTTGGAACCTCGAGGATGAGATTGTCTGGATGCCATGCTGGTGTGCTCATGCAGCCTAATCGTCTAGCACGATCCAAGTTCGCATGCATGGGACGTGCATCATAATCATCCTCATTTGCAATGATACTCTTTACTTAAAAATTTATTAATTTAAAAATTTTAAAAATATTATATTGCATATAATCATAGATCCATCTTTTGATTAATGTACATATTCTACAGCATCCATATATTTATATATTTTTATATGGATGAGAGAATTATATACATTGGTCAATTAATTTTTCAGTATGGATAGTTTAAAAAATATAATTAGTTTTATAGATCATTACAGTAATCAAACGGTATGGTGAGGGTTCGAAAAAAATTTTGAATAGTATTTTTCCTTAGTTCTCCTTACATATCTTATGTCATTTGGAGGAGAACTAAAAGGAGATGCTATCAAAATTTTTTTCAACCCCTATTGCATGCTATACTTGATCTATAGAATTAATGCAATTTTTGAATAGGATAGGACCTTCTATACCTATTAGTTGATGGTAGGATGTAATTATTATATAAACCATTTAAAATATTAAAATAATTATTTAGCAATTATCTTTTATTTATATATGCAAAATTCTTAGATAGTGCGCTATGGATCGTAGTTGGATGGACCCTCGAGTAGTTGATAGGGTGATTTCTACTGAACATAAGGAGGGTGTAGAGTACTTCTGTGAGCATGCTTTTGGGAATGCGATACTCTTACATCAAGGATGAGCTCATTGTCCTTGTAAGAGATGTGATAATAAAGAAATACTTGATAGGGATATAATGATTGTCCCTTTATATAGGAGTGAATTTGTGCGCCACTATAAGTATTGGTACTTGCATGGAGAGACATGAGAGATAGTTGCATGGGTTAGAAATGAACAGGACATGGACACTGATAGAATGATAGACATAGTTATAGATGCTGGTGGTCCTAAATTTAATAGGAATGTGGAGGATGATCCAAAAGCTAGCTGATAGATTGGTAAAAATTTTAAACTTATATTAATCTCATTTTTAGTTGATCATATGTTAGTTTTTATTAACTTGATTTTTTTATTTATTATAGACACGATAGCTGGATCATGTATCACGGCAGCTATAGTTGTTGGAGGCCACGCACTAGTCTAAGAGGACTGATGATTACTTAGATTCTAGATCCAGATGGATCACGATAAAATAAAATATTATTTATTAAGTTTTTATATATATTGACTTGTATAATAGCACTAATGAATTTTTAAATTGTGTAGGCAGATTACGTGGAGTACATCATGGCACGACATGGTGAGGATCCATCCTCTCAGTCCCTCCTTAACCTCGAGGGATGGCTCAAGGCCATTGGAGGGATTACTATGAGTTGGATCATAGGGTTCAGACATGGCTTTGACCCTCCAATAGCTCGTTGGTCTTCGACATCCTCCTATCAGGCCTCAATGACTTAGACGTGGGGCGATGCACATGTCAAGGAGGTTGTGCAGAGGCTTCTTTACCAGTGACCTCAGAGCTTTCGAGACACTGTCCATGATATAGTGGTTGAGATTCTTTGAAACCCACATTTGCATGATCAACTGAGCTCGTTGTCACTGCCATCACAACAGGTAAGTCAAGCAATATTAATAAATTTCTTTACTTGCTTTAAACTTTTATATTTAGAAGCTTCACATAGTTAGGCTTGAGTCAGAGGAAGGAGATCTAGGGGTCAAAAGTCAATCTTCCTATCCGATGGATAGGATGAAGGTGCAGATATGTCCGTATCATCGAATGAAATATATAAAAATAATCTATTTAAGAATTAGAGGAGTATATCGAAATAAATCTCTCTATGTTGGTTTAGGCTTGAGACAGAAAGGAGGGGTACAAGGGGTCAAAATTCAATCTAACCATCCGATGGATGGATCAGAGATGTCTACAACTTTATATCATCGAATAAAATATATAGGAACAATCCGTTTAAGAATTGAAGAAGTATATCGAAATATATCTATCCATGCCGGTTTAGGCTTCAAATAGGAGGGAGAGAGTATCCAAAGGATCAAAATTCAACTTAACCATTCGATGAAGTACTGGTTGGAGGCATCTATAGCTTCGTATCATCAAATAAAATGTATAAAAATAATCCATTCAAAAATTGAAGTAATATATTAAAATATATCCCTCCATAAAGATTTAGACTTGAGATGTATCAATTACAATAATTTTATAGTTTCAATAAATTTAATTTTAAATTTATTATTAATATTTTATTTTTTTATTATAGAATGCTAAAACATCTGACTCTCATCCATCTATTGCTATAAAGGATGCACCGGAGCAGGAGTAGGAGGAGGAGGAGGATGATGATCTCCTTTGATTTTTTTTAATTTTAATATATTGTATTTGAAATTTGAGCAGTATTATTTGTATAATTTAGTTTTGATTTAATATATAATATTAAATTTTTATTTATGATGTTGATAGTTAATTATTAGTTGGTATAATATCCATAAATATAAATATTTATTAATTAAATTATAATATACTTTAATAAATATAATTGTTAAAAATATTTTTTTTAAAAATATATCATTATTAGTAATAGCTTTAGCAACAAAAAATATCATCGCTAAAGATATTAGCGATAGCTTATTAACGATGAAAAATCATCGCTATTATATTTTTTAAATTTTTTAATTTTGAATCTTAAAAAAATTATTAGCAATGGATTGCCATCACTAAATGCCGTTGCTAATAACATTATTACTGATGGCTCATTTATCATCACTAGTAATCTGATTTAGCATCGGAGTTATTTTTGATGGCTTATTAGCGACAGCACTCCATCGCTAATAGCATTAGTGATGGCAAGTTCATTATTGGTGATGGCATTTTGCCATCTCTAATATCCTTTTTTCTTGTAGTGAGGTGATTTAATCAAATCATGATTGAGCTAATGTATAGATGGTTCAATAAAAATCATAGATAATCAAATCTAATGGTATCTAAATTTGACCAAGATGAATGCTAGTACACTGTCCGACAATTGCAAATCAGGGCCCTTCATTTAGCTTGATCAAAATCATCAAAAGAAAATCTTTCATTGGACTAATCTTAGAGAAAAAAATTATCATAGAAAGAGAGAAATAAATTCTAGAGAGGGAAAATAAAAATTAGAGAGAAAAAGTGAAAGCTCGGGAAAAAAGAAGGGAGAGAGGAAAGAAAGAGACTCTCTCTTCTTTTCTTTTCTTTCCTTTTGCTATTTTTTTTCTTTTTTTTTTCTTTCTCTTCTCTCTTCTTTCATAGAATAGAGGACTTACATCCTTCTTGCCAAATAAGAGGAGGTCCTCCCCCCAGCTGGCAACACTTGTGGCCGGAGGTGCAGACCCCGATAGTAATAATCAGCTCGATCCGGTTACCGACGGTGGCAATCAGTGCCAGAAAATCTAACAAAACTCAGTGAAAAAATAGGAAAAAAATTTAGAGGTGACTTCCCAAGAAATATCCAGCGATCACGATTGAAAACAATGATCTATAGGCTAAGGAAGGGGAAGGAGAGAATCAATCAACAAATTTTGGACCTTAATTTTTTGGTGATGATTAGCCATTGTGGTGGAGGAAAACATCTACTATGGGCTCGATGAATCGGCAACAAACTCTCAAGAACTCTGGTATGGATCAAAGAGAGGGTGAAAGGCTTAAATAGAGGGCTGAATCTAGAGTTTTGAGGTCAAGAAACTTCGACTCTCAATTGAAATCGGAGTCTCAACAAAAGAAGGAAAAAACTCCTTTGGGAGTTCTGAATTTTTTCCTATTCGGTTCGTGGTCTTCAGCATGTGTAGAGCATGTGCAGAGCATGTGCTAGCTTTTTCTTTCTTTTTTTGACTTGTCTTTGGTGCTTTAAAATTCATGTGCACTTTTCTTTTTGTGCGAATTGGGTTTTGGCTAGTATACTCTAGTAATTGTTGGGAGGATTCATCAAAAGTGCAGAATATGGATCTCTGCCCAAGATCATAAATGTTGGTGATGATGTAGATACCACAAGAAGAAAGAAGAAGAGAAATATACAAAACACAATCAAATAATATGGATTGGCTCAAAACTTACCTCTATGGGGCATGCAAGCTTCACTATGAGAGAAAAATAAATACAAAAGGAGATCACACCCTCTTAACTCTCATACATCAATATCTCTCCCTCTTAATAAGAAGCATAAAACCCCCACAAAGCTCTCAAAATAATCTCCAAGGAGACTCTCTCTGCTACTAGCCACTTTTTTTTCAAAACTCCATGGCTGTCTACCCCTTTAAAAGCCCTAAATCAGAGTCCAAATTGCATCCAAGACATACAAGAGTTCTGTTAGGACTCCAGAACCCATCTGAACTATCTAATCTCACCCACAAGCTCCTGTAGCTGCTTGATCATGCATTCCGCATGATGGACCATGCATAGACCATGTGAAGCACCCTTGTGGACCGCATCTCTCCCTTCTGGATCATGCGATCCATGTGAAACATGGTGGACTGCGTGACGCGCATGCCTGGACCGTGCCTCACGTGTCCTGGGCCACATGTGGACCGCATGTTGCGGGCTGCATCTTTGGGCTTGCGCACCATGGGCCCCTCTATTTTTGGCCTCACTGCTATGGGCTTCACTGTTGTGGGTCAAATTCAAAGTGCTAAAACCCAACAATAATCCTCCTTTTCCTTAGAAAGAATTGGTTTGTTTTTATTTAGGGACAAATAAGAATTGCCCTAAGTCCAATTAAATCTCCAGGGCAGATCCGAGGAGATAAATAAAAAATGGCTCTTCCAGCCATGGATCGAAGAGGATAGTGTAATAATAAACTTGCACCTTGTTACGAGAGAAAAATACCACCACCAATTTTCATAAGGATATTTCTTCAAGATGAAGAATGCTTTGAAGAGCGAGCACGTAGGAGGAATATGAAGCCCATTACAAAGAATACTAAAAATGATGACCATCTGAATAGAGTTCGGAGTAATTTGAGAAGGAAGAATCCTATAAAAGTCTAGGATGTTGCCGGTGAGGGGGTGAAGAAAAAAATGAATATCTGCTCGGAGGGACTCCTCATATAGGGCAACTTGTAAAAGAATAATACCCTACAAATCAATCGCAAAGTGATGTGATGGGATATTTTTCTATATTTTATCTTCCAAACTCATATATTTGACATTATTTATTAATAAAATTAGGTACTTTGATTCATTATATACTCTATCTTATACCTGTTTAAGATTATAATGAACCTCATAGATTAGGATAATGATTTTAGGGTCAAGATGAGATCATGCTAGTGAGATCTAAATCCTTGATAGTCCTGATCTAAAATATTTTCAGTCATTGGTTCATTGAGTTGGAGATCAATGATATCAATAAGACTGACACATCCTATATATGCTCGATGTTGAGTGTGGTTGATCTCATAACCACTTGTATGATGATCTAATACAAAGATGCAGGTGCTCATTAGAGAATAAATTCACTGAATTGACTTATGAGAGAATATCTAATGGAGCCTTATTTGCATGTCAGTAGGTTGTTCTGTAGTAGAAGTTGTGCAAGTGATCTTTAAACCTGAGATCATCATGGTACCTTGTGTACTTGAATCTATATTTTAGTTTATTCTCTAGCTTGATTCTTTGATCCTTGTGTGGGGTGTTCTGGATATGGTGAAGTATGCATGGAGATTATGAGTGGTCAATAAGGGATTGATCATTTCTGATAAGGGGAGCGAATATCCTATGTGATCTTATAGGACGATGATTCAAAAATTTTTTGACCAAAGTAGAATGATAATTAGAAAAAAAAATTTAATATATCATCAATTGAATCATCACTTTCTAATCGAGATATATATAGATGAGCATTTGATTTTAACATGATTTCATATCCATGGCTCATCTGGGATGTCGTATGACTGAAGGATTGAATTGTACGATAACTTATCACTGAAGGATAATTTTGATATTTTCATCAAAATTCATCTCTTTTGGATAGTCATGACACATTGCTAGATGTCAATCTTGACTTATAGACTCATAAGAATTAAAAAAGTTTAAATCAAAAATTAATTAAAAATAGTTCTGATTAATTGATACAATTGGGCTGACATAATCTAATTGGATTAGGATTAGGTCAAGAGCCTAGGTCCACTGCTGACTAGATTTGAAATTCAATGAGTCACACATTTTGAAATTTGATCTTGATCTGATTTAATTAGGATTTAATATAAATTCTAGGGGTTAATTTGATATACTAGCACATTGTGTTAATCCAAATTCCCAATTAGGTTAAGTTTAAAGTATTTGAGCTAAACCAAACCTGTTGCCTTTGACCTAATTAGATTAGGTCTAAATTAATTGATTTTCTACCTAACTTAGAAGTGTTTCAAGTAAGGAAGGATTCCTCCATGCCATCAGGTTTTCCACCCAAAAATAAATGCCGCCCACCCTTATTTACGTTAAGGAAGAAGGAGAGTCCTTCTTCTTTAAGACTCTTAACAACCTCTTCTTATTCCATCGATTTTCTTTAATTATCACATGCCTTATTTATAAAAAATTATTGATTGAAGAAGGTAGGAGTCCTTCCTTTTGAAGGACTCTTCCATGCTAATTAAAATCACATGGAGAATTTATTCTCCACATGAGAAAGTGGAGTGCCAAGAGTTGGCACCCCTTGGGTCTTCCTGTCATCCCTTCTTTCCCTATTTAAATGAGATGCCACCTATGGGATAGGTGTTGGATTTTATGCTCCTTTAGGTATGTGATAAGAGAGGAAAAATCAAAAAAAATCTGAAAAAAAGATAAAAAAATAAGAGTGGAAAAAATAGAAAGAAAAGAGAAGAGAAAAAAGAAAAGCAAGGGGTTGCTTGTTCTAGGGTTTGATTTTTCTAAGTGTTAGAGTTTCAAATTGAATTTGAGTGATGAGATCTTTTGAGAAGAGGCTCTTGGCATGGTACTAGTAGAGGAATCGAAGGTGTATAGGTGGTGGTACGATTGTTCCTTGTGAAGGAAGTCCATAGTGTTCTTATGAAGAAAAGGTGACAGCACTACATCAGTTGGAAAGGATCTTGATCATTTTTCATGTGGATCACTATTGGAGGGCTTCTACTTTAGAGTCTTGTGAAGACCTTCTTATTACCTAACCACCTTCCTCAACAAGTATGACTTCTGACTTATTGCATGCTTGAATGGTTTGATTGGTGTCAACAAGGTGATTCTAGGGTTTGAATTTCGATATGTTGGTTTTAAATATTAAAACTCTTTTTATGTATGTTAAAAAATTTTAAAAATTATATTCTACTATATGATCAAAACTCAACAATGGTATCAGAGCCATCTTTGTTAGAATCAATCAAACATATGCTATTATTGTAGTATAGATTTGATCTGATTCATATGATATCGAAATATTCTATCAATTTCTTGCATCGATCTTAAAATCAAAAATTATTTTTGACCATGATTCAAGTATGACTTGAAATTCTAATTGTTAAATTTTGAATTTATCATTTTTTGAAATTTTATGGTTCACGGTATATTGGTGCTTGAATTGATTTTATTAGGGTGTATTGTTTCTAGCCTATTTGCTGACTTGGTCAAACCAAATTTGATTAGGGTTTCGATGTTGATTCAATTTGTTGACCTAAGTAAAATTTAACATGTGAATTGGACCAAAGGGTTGAGCCCAAATCATTGTCAAATGGTATTAGCTTAAGTGTTGAATGCACCCTACATGATTTTTGTTATCATGTTTTTGGCATAAGCATATGATTGATATTACAACTTGAGTAGCATGATTTATAGCATGATATGATGCATAAAAATTATTTTCATTCTTATTATATGCATATTTTTTTCATATGATGTAAGTGTTAGGATGTGCATGGGATCAGTTTAAAATCCTCAATTAAAAATCATATTAAGTTGTAGCGTTGAGATTCACTTGCTAACCGAATGTCAGATTCATTGATCAGTCGGTATCTAGGCAAGTGTTAAAGATGATTATTTAATTAGATTCATTTGCTTACCTGATCCAGTTGTTGGTGTCTAAGAAAAGCATTGGAGAGCCTATCACTTACTTATCTGGCCAATCTGGTCTATTGAGTTTTGAGTTTGGATTACTTAGTGATGTAGACACTACATATGGGTTTCTTCATGCTAAGCTAATATCATCTCAAAAGCTATAGTGAGTTTATTATGCAACTACAAGACTTACTATGGAGATTGATGTGGGATTATCTTAGTGTATATTTGATGCTTATAGAATTTTGGATATGTTGCTTTGTTGTGCAACCACAAGGATAGCATCATTCAAATATAACTATATGAAAATGAAGGGTCTAACTTAACTAAAATATTATAGTTTGTTGTATAATCACAAGGCTATAAATATTTTAGAGGTAGAAAGATATTGAGAGTTGCATGAGATATAATTAGAAAAGAGTTTCCTACTTTTAAACTCATGAAGGTTTGTTGTGCAACCACAAAACCTTTTGTAAGGAATTAGGATCTCAACCCCACTAAAAAAATCAATAGGATTTCTCGTTTATCATAAGAGAGCGCTATAGTATTCGATAAAATAGTGAGAATGATAATTAGATAAAAATTCTAATCTAGTTAACATGTCATCATGAGTTATCCACTTATTTTGTGTTCTTGTACTTGTAGATTAATTTGTATAATGGCATCCTCACTTTCACTGCGTGGCATACTTGATATCAATAAATTGATCAGATCCAATTATATAAACTGGTTGAGGAATCTGAGAATTATTCTTACTTACGAGAAAATTTTCTATATTTTGGATATCCCATATTCGATATGATCGGTGAAGATGCTATTGAGGAGGAAAGGACCATATACAAGATGTAGCAAGATGACAGTGTGACTATCAAATGTGTCATACTTATTTTTATGAGCAATGAGCTTCAGAGATAACATGGAGGCATGGATGTTCCTTCCATACTCCTTAATTTGAAGGAGTTATATGGAGAACACAATCGGACTGCTAGATATGAGATATCTAAGTAGTTGTTCTATACCAGAAAGAGTGAAGGACATCCGTGCAGACTCATATTCTTAAGATGATTGATTTAATCACTCATCTGGGACAGTTGGGTTTTACTATGGATGGTGAGCTCAGTCAGAATTTGATTCTATAGTCAATCCCTGATTCTTTCTCATAGTTTGTCATAACTATCATATAAACAAACAGAACACCAGCCTGCCTGAGCTGCTCCATATGTTGAAGATAGCAAAGAGCAATTTCAAGGGTAAAAAGGCTCTAATTCTTCTTGTGGATAAGATCTCTAAGAAGAAAGGCAAGAAGGATTCTAAGAAAAAGATAAACCCTAAGGCTAGCATCTCAAAGAAGAAGGCAAAGAAGGTCTCTACCAAGAGTACTAGTTATCAGTGCAGCAAAGAAGGGCACTGGAAGAGGAATTGCAAAGAAGACCTTGCAAGTTTGAAACACAAGAAAGCAAATGTTGCTAAAGATTTGTATATAATACAAACAAACTTATCATTAAGTACTTCAATTTTAGATTTTTGAGTATTAGATACCGCCTGTGGTTTACACCTTTGTCAATCATTACAGGGTCTGCAGGACTTAAGGAGTCTAAATGAATGTGATTTTGTGATATTTGGCGCTAGTGGAAAGTCCATCCAGGCCAAAGCCATAGGAACCAAGCTGTTGAAGTTCCCTTCAAGCAAAATTTTAGAATTGAAGGACTGTTATTATGTCCCTAACATTGTTAGAAATATTATTTCTATACCTATGTTACTAGAACAAGATTTTGAAATAAGAGGAAAGGGCAATAGTTGCTCTGCTTATTTTTTTAATGAATGTTATGGAAATACTTTTATAGATAATGATCTTTTATTCTTGTCACTTAATGATAATATTCTTCATGTTAATCAAATAGAAAAAAAAAGGGAGAAGATGTGAATGTCACATACCTTTGGCAATGCGACTTGGTCATATCAATGAGTCAAAGATTAATAAGTTATACAAAGAAAAGTTCTTTGATCTTTATGATTTTGAATCATATGAAACTTGTGAATCTTATCTCATGGATAAGATGACCAAGACTCCATTTACTAGATATGGAGATAGGACAAATGACTTTTTGGTCCTTGTACATACTGATGTTTGTGATCCAATGTCGACTCAGGCTAAAGGTGGATACTCCTACTTCATCACATTTATTGATAACTTATCTAGGTTTGGATATGTGTATTTATTGAAATACAAATTTGAAACTTTGGATAAGTTTAAGGAGTACCAAAGAATGGTTGAAAAATAAACTGGTAAGAGTATCAAAGCTCTTCGATCTGATCGAGGAGGAAAATACTTAATTAGTGAGTTTTTTGATGATTTAAAGGAAAATAAAAATTTCATTCAATGGACATCTTCTTACACTCCACAATTAAATGGCATTATGAAAAAAAAAAATCATACCTTATTACATATGGTGCGGTCCATAATGTGCTTCACAGATCTTTCGATCTCTTTCTGGAGTCATGCTCTAAAGACTACCGCACATGTTTTAAATAGGATATCTTGTAAATCTGTGCCTAGCACTCCATATAAGATATGGAGAGGAAGGAAGTTTAATCTTAAGTATCTTAAGATTTGGGGTTATCCTACTTATGTCAAGAATATTGAAGGACATAAGCTAAATGCTAGGTCGGATAAATGCAGATTTATAGATTATCCTAAGGAGAGTATAGGACACTACTTCTACTACCCTACTCAATAAAAGGTGTTTGTTAGTAGGCATGCCATTTTTTTGAAAAAAGAGTTCATCAAAGAAGGAGGTAATGGGAGGATAGTTGAACTTGAGAAAGTTCAAGATCTATAGTCTATCCAGAAGTAATATGTGGAGAGTCCACAAGTTGATTCTCAACCTGATGTACCTATTATTGAGGCACAGCCACAACATACATCTCTTCTTCGAAGGTCAGGTAGAGTGCATAATGTACCACTCAGGTATGGGTTTGTCATTGAGAATGACAACTCATCGCATATCATTGAGAATGATGATCCCACGATCTATTCGAAAGCAGTCATGAATAGTGACTCTGACAGATGGCTTGAGGCCATGAAATTTGAAATGGACTCCATATATGCCAACCAAATTTGGACTTTAGTTGATGCGCTTAAGGGTGTGACTCCAATAGGCTGCAAATAGGTCTTCAAGAAGAAGATTGGAGCAGATGGCTAGGTAGAGATCTATAAGATTAGGCTGGTGGCAAAAGATTTTGGATAAAGGTAAGGTGTTGACTATGAAGAAATATTTTCATCTATAGCCATACTCAAGTCTATTCGAATCATGCTTGCTATAGCTGTATACCATGACTATGAGATCTGACAGATAGATGTCAAGACTACTTTTCTCAATGAAAATCTTGAGAAAGAAGTTTATATGACTCAGCCAGAGGGATTTATCTCTAGTGGGAGGGCAAATCAAGTATACAAGCTAAAAAAATCTATTTATAGATTAAAGCAGGCATCGAGAAGTTGGAACATCTATTTTGATGAGATAGTCAAATCGTTTGGCTTTATCAAAAATGTGGATAAATCATATGTGTATAAGAAGACTAGTGGGAGTGTCATTATCTTCTTGGTCTTGTATGTAGATGACATACTGGTCATTAGGAATGACATCCCTATGTTGTAATCGGTTAAAACATAGCTATCTCAAAAAATTTTTATGAAAGACTTAAGTGAAGCGTCCTATATACTTCATATAAAGATCTATAGGGATAGATCGAAAAAGATGCTTAGCTTGTCCTAGTCTAGGCATATAGATCTTGTGTTGAAGAGCTTCAATATGGAGGAAAGTAAAAGAGATTACTTATCCATGAGTCACAGCATACAACTCTCTAAGAAGATATCTCCTAAGAGACCTGAAGAGAGAAATAGAATAAGTTCTATTCCTTATGCTTCGATAGTATGATCGATTATGTATGCTATACTGTGTATCAGGTTTGATGTGGCTTATGCTTTGGACATTGTAAATAGATTTCAAGCAGATTCAAGAGAGGAACATTAGAAAGCTGTGCAAAATATTCTCAAGTACTTGAAAAGGACTAGAGATATTTTTTTTTATATATGATGGATCTGATTTGAAACTAAAAGATTTTACTGATTCTAATTTTTAATCTGATCTAGATAATAGCAAATCTATATCTAGATATGTGTTCATCCTATATGATGGTGCAGCAAGTTGAAAAAATTTCAAATAGCAAACTATTGCTGACTCAATCACTGAAGCTGAGTATATAGCTGCTAGTGAGGTTGCTAAGAAGGCCATCTAGATGAAGAAGTTCATCTCAGAGTTGGCTATGATTTCTGAAATTAAACAACCAGTGCCTCTTTATTGTGACCATATTGGGACAGTTGCTCAAGCTATGGAACCGAGGTCTCATCACAAATCCAAGCACATCCTAAGGTGGTTTCACCTCATTCGGAAGATAATCGAAAGACATGATGTAATTGTTGAGCAAGTTAACATCAAGAATAATATAACGGATCTGTTCACTAAGGCCTTGTCATTGCAATAGTTTAACCACCACCTAGATTGCATGGGCATCAAGTATAGGAGCAATTAGCTTTAGTGCAAGTAAAAGTTGAAAGAATAATGTCCTACAAGCTAAACGCATATGTAATGTGATGGAGTATTTTTCTATATTTTATCTTTCAAACTCATGTATTTGATATTATTTATTAATAAAGTTAGGCACTTTGATTCATTATATGCTGCATCTTATACTTATTTAAGATTATAATGAATCACATTGATTAGGACAATAGTTTTAGGGTCATGATGAGATCATGCCAGTGAGACTTAAATTTTTTATAGTCCTAATTTAAAATATTCTCAATCATTGGTTCATTGAGTTAGAAATCAATGATACCGGTAAGACTGACACACCCTATATATGCTCGATGTTGAAGGTAGTTGATCTCACATCCACTTGTGTGGTGATACTAATACAAGGATGTGGGTACTTATTAGAGAATGAGTTCACTGAATTGACTTATGAGAGAACATCTGATGGAGTCTTATTTGCATATCAGTAGGTTGTTCTCTAGTAGGAGTTGTGCAAGTGATCTAGACCTGATATCACTATGGTACTTTGTGTACATGAATCCATATTTTGGTTCATTCCCTAGCTTGGTTCATTGATCCTTGTGTGGAGTGTTCTAGATATAGTGAAGTATGCATGGAGGTTGTGAGTGGTCAATAAAGGATCGATCGCTCCTAATAAGGAGAGCGAACATCCTACGTGATCTCACAAGATGACGATTCGAAAAATTTTTGACCATAGCAGGATGATAATTAGGAATAAATTTTTAATATATCATCAACTGAATCATCACCTTTAAATGAGGTACATATAGATGAGCATTTGATTTTGACATGATTTCATATCCATAGCTCATCTGGGATGTTGTAGGACTGAAGGATTGAATTGCATGGTAACTTACCATTGAAGGATAATTTTGATATTTTTATCAAATTTTATCTCTTTTGAGTAGTCATAACATATTGCTAGACATCAATCTTGACTTACGGACTCATAAGAATTAAATAAGTTTAATTAAAGAATTAATTTGAAAGTATTCTAATTAATTGGTACAATTGGACTGACCTAATCTAATCAGATTAGGATTAGGTCAAGAGCCTGGGTCCACTATAGGCTAGATTTGAAACTTAATGGATCACACACTTTGAGATTTAATCTTGATCTTATTTAATTAAGATTTAATATAAATCATAGGATTTAATTTGATATGCTAGTACATTGTATTAATCTAAATTTTCAATTAGGTTAAGTTCAAAGTATTTGAGCTAAACCAAACCTGTTGCCTTTGACCTAATTGGATTAAGTCTAAATTAATTGATTTCCTACTAACTTAGATGTGTTTCAAGTGAGGAAGCACTCCTCCATACTATCAGATTTTCTACCCAAAAATAAATGCTGCCCACCCTTATTTGCATTAAGGAAGAAGGAGAGTCCTTTTTTAAGACTCTTAACAACCTCTTCTTATTCCACTGATTTTCTTTAATTATCACATGTCTTACTTATGGAGAATTATTGGATGTAGAAGGGGAGGAGTCCTTCTATTTGAAGGACTCTTCCACACTAATTAAAATCACATGGAAAATTTATTCTCCGCTTGAGAAAGTGGAGTGCTAAGAGTTGGCGCCCCTTGGGTCTTCCTACCATCCCTTCTTTTCCTATTTAAATGGGACGCCACTTATGGGATAGGTGATGGATTTTATGCTCCTTTAGGCATGTGATAAGAGAGGAAAAAGTAGGAAAATCTGAAAAAAAAAAAGATAAGAAAAATAAGAGCGGAAAAAATAGAAAGAAAAGTGAAGAGGAAAAAGGAAAGCAAGAGGTTGCTTGTCCTAGGATTTGGTTCTCCAAGTGTTGGAGTTTCAAATCAGATTTAGGTGATGAGATCTCTTATGAAGAGGCTTTTGGCATAATCCTAGTGGAGGAATTGAAGATGTACAGATGATGGTGCGATCATTCCTTGTAAAGAAAGTCCGTAGTGTTCTTGTGAAGAAAAGGCTGTAGCACTACATCGATTAGGAAGGACCTTGATCATTTTCCGTATAGATCACCATTGGAGGGATTCTACTTTGGAGCCTTATAGAGACCTTCTTGTTACCTAACCACCTTCCTCAAGAAGTATGACTTCTGACTTATTGCATGCTTGACTGGTTTGATTGGTGTCAACAATGTGATTTTAGGATTTGAGTTTCGGTATGCTGGTTTTAAGTATTAAAATTCTTTCTATGCATATTAAAAATTTTTAAAATTTATATTCCACTGCATAATCAAAATCCAACAACTGACCCTTTTGTAGTATTAGTAACTCAGTCCTCTCAATCAGTAACTTCTAATCAGAAGGTTGAAGGAATGAAAAACTGAGTCTGAAACCTTCTAAGGTCATCCTTAGTGATAGTCGACTCTTCGTTGCTCGGACCCTAGAAATGTTCGAACCCATACACAGGACTGCAAGTGCTTTGGGATTTTGAGATCCAACATCTAGACAAAGAGCCGGCCTCGACAATTGCCTGAGGAGTATCCTTGGATCCAGTCCAGGGAGGTGGCAATCAAGGACTTCGACAGCCATAGGAGTTTTTGCCCCTGACCTCACCACCATTAGAAACATATTGGATGAAAGAAAAGAGGGATGCAAATGAAACTAAAGAAGGCAAAAAGAGAAAGAACCAAGCCAAAAAACCAACAAGAAAACAAGGGAAACAAGTAAAGAATGAAGAATCAACTAGGAAATCGAGTTTGGGAACTCGATGTTGGAGAAGACAATGGTGGCCCTTTTCCTTTCTTATTTTTTCATATTATTATTTGATCTTGTTCCTACTTTTATTGTGGATATATATGGATTTCAGAGGATTGCTTTCATTCTAACCTTTTTATAATGCATGCTTCTTTTTGTGTGTTCTACGGTGATCATGGTTCGAGAATCTTAGCTTTGGTCATTGTTATAGATCTATACCTCAGCCTCGACTGTGACATTCTCAGATCCAACCGAGCTATAGGTGGTGGATGCCTGACAAATATGTAGATGTGACAGAGAGACTGTCGGACACCCCATCAGCAGCGGTTCTCAACTCTTTGGTCTCAAACGATCTATTTTAGATCATCCTTGGCCAACCTATTTCAAATCATCTGAAGGTCAATATGAACTCTATAGTCTCCTTAACCTCGACTTTGGATGATCTACAGTAGCTCATACACAACCGACCTATCTCAGCAAGCAAGAGGACAAGTGCCTGCTTAATGAACTTCAGTACCTCGACTGCAGATGATCTATCATAGCTCATCCATCATCGAGCAATCCCCACATCAGATGCAATCCCTCTTTCAAGTTAAAAAGGTCCAGATAGAGTAGAACTCCTCCACAATCAAGTCTCCCATAAAAGAAAAATATCTTCTCTAAATCAATCTGTGTGACAAATTCGAAAATCATCAAGATTTTGAGATGGATATGACTCAAACTCCTCTCTGATAAATTAAGGCTCTGAGACCCTCTAAGGTAAGCAATCAACTCCTCACTCTCTCCTCTCACTGTTCTCCAATCTCCTGACTCGAGCGTCGGAGGATCTTCATTGGAGAATGCCACTCCCAATGAGAACTTATTTTGCAGGTGTTGGGCGAAGCTCTAGTGACGGTTCCACTTCAGTCACATCCATCTTGATGACCGACCTTAGGCGAAGAGATTGGCAGCAACATTTGATGCTAGAGGAAGGGCCTCGATTGATTTCAAGGTCTTATTTTGAGAGGAGAACTCACCACCAACTGCCATGAGGATGCAAAGGGGTGCATCAAACTTATCAAAATGCTCCAATAGTCGATAGGTCAACAATGTGTAGCCGACCAATGCACCACTGCCATCGATCCAAAATCCACCAGCAGCACCAGCAATCTCTCAAGATCAACACAATAGCCTTATTCAATAGGTGCAAGGGCTTTCGGCCTGATCAGAGGAATGCAATAGAATAGTGAACCTCGTCCGGCTCTTGAAGATCCACATCCAACCAAAAGGAGATCAATAGACTGACCTCCCTGTAGCTCAAGGCCAGGGGCCAATCATCAGAGTCGACCTAACAACCCACCTCACCACCGACCCAGACAATCTCCCACCCTGATCTCTAAAAGGGATTCTATCCCAGGTCTATTAGAAAATATATCTTAAAACCAATCGTTTGACGATTGTGTTAATTATAAATGTATTTGAATTAATCAATAATAAAAGTTATTTGATCTTTTTCATCACAAGATTACATCTTCTAACGAACTCCTGTGATGTGATAAAGTTCTTAGAATTACTTTGATCGATAAGAAGGATTTATCGCATAGTTCTTAAATAGGTTCATGACCAAATGATACACTATTACTATGACAATAGTGATATCAAGTGTAAGTCGTTGTGTGCCATATGCATTGATTGTCCTCATAACCAAATGGTGTGGAGATATTAGTATGGCGTACAAGTGAGATGTAGGAGTACATCATCACTAAACGTGATCAACTGCAAAGTACTCTATTGTCAAGAGTAGCTCACGAAGGGTATGGGTGTAAGTGTCCCTCCGATCTGAGATCACCATGATGACTTGTAAGCAACTCACTGTACTTTGATATCGAACTATCTAAATTTTTAATTTAGTGATGAAAAATTTTTGGGTGCAGTCAAGTACTTGTCAAGTCGGTGCGTGAGTCAAGATGAAATTGATCCCTCTGAATTAGTAGGAGTTAACGTATCAATGTATTACAATTTAGAAAAATCTGGGCCTAGGTAATCCATGTAATGGATTTGAAAAATTAAAATATAATATAGATGATTTATCTAGGATTGACAGTTAAATTCTAGATCATCCTTGAGCATTGGATCAAAGGGATAAATTATACGGTAACCATATGCCAGTAGGTTCTTTAATATTGCTTCACCATCATTCGATCTATCCGGATGTTGGATCTCATTGCTAGATGGTTACATCGATTGGTTCAAAAATTTATTTCTATACTATTAACTTAGGTTCGAACCTATGGAGTCACACTCAAGAAATTTTTGACTGATCATGTGGTTGATCAACGATTAAGAATCGTTCAAGGGTTTAATCATCAATTTGATTGATGGTTAACCTTATGCAAAAGTTGTAATGAATTTATTCACTGAGTGTTAGTGAATTAATAGAAGATTAATTAATAATTAGATTACTAATTTATTTATTTTGATTAAATAAAAAAGATTAAATAAAATCTAATTGAATTTGATTCAATTAGATTTGACCCGATTAGGTTATGAGATGACCTAATCGCTAAGGGAGAATTGTCTCTGATTTAATTAGGACTTTGATTCAATCAATTTCTAATTTGATTAAAATTTGATTAAAAATTTATGAATCTAATTAAATTAAATTTTATCTATTTATTTGGGCTTAACCAAATGTGATTTGGTTTGGATTCAAATAAGAAAATCAAGAGTCCATAAATTATTGGACTCCTCCCTTGCACCACAAAACATTGGATGCCATATTTTCTCATGCACAAAAGGATTTTGCATGAGATTTCTCCACACCAAAAGGCCCTCTACCCTCTCTTTCTCACATCCAAATTTGGATAAGATCTGGTATTTAATGATAGGTTCAAATATGATTTAAATTAGTTACCATATAAGATAATGTTTGACATTATCTAAACTTTACCGCCCACTTCCCTTGAATTCTCTTTCTTTTGTGTGACAAAAGAAAATTTTTTCACTATGGGAAATCAAATGGGATTTGGTTTTACTATAGAAAATATGTGGATGGGGCATCCCATATTTTTTTGGGGCATGAAATTTATGGAAGGGCGACAAAACTTGGAAGAGTCCAAACAATGTTAGACTCTTCACCCCACCTCCTTACACGTCATATAAAAAGGGGATTATTCTTTCTTTTATGCATGTAGGATAGAAGAGAGAGAGCTCTTCACGTTGAGAGGGATTGGGGCATGGTTCAAGGTGTGAAAAAGAAGAGAAGAGTCCTCTTCTCTTAGGTTAGTGCAAGACCTAGTTTCTAAGGTTTGGTCCTAAGGATTTGGGAAGAAAGAAAACTAATAGAAAAAATTATTTCTTCTCCATCTTTCTTCCACATCCTCATCTCCTTAAGATATTTTCTTCAACCTCTAAAAAGATTCGAGAGATTTGAAGAAAGAATCTAGATCAGCCAACAAGATGGACTTCGCACGAGCTAGCACTCTCAAGAAGATCGATCAGATCGGAGCTTCGAGTGGATCTTCCGTAGAGGCCGGATATGCAGCTATGAGTAACCAGTAAGAATTATTTTTACCATATCTCTCAACAGTGATGATCGTCGATCCATACTCAAATATCAAGTTTTGAACTCAAATAGATATAGATTTGATCTACTGCTTACATCCATGCATACAGATTTTATCTTATAGTTTTTTTAGATTTTATATGCAACATATCATGTTATAGATCCTAGAGTAGGTTGATTTATTGATCTGATTATATATATATATTAGATTAATATGATTAATCTAGTTATCTTTTGTTATATTTTATTTCAAAAATTTTTGAAATGCATGCATGAAATTACCTACGTTTTCCAACAGTGGTATCAGAGCCTTTGATCGTTATGACATGTTATATGTGTATATTAAATTTAAAATTTAATTTTATTTAGATTTGATATATAATATCTTAGATCTAAATTTAATTAATGATCGATCACACAAACTTAAATAAGATTATCCTGCTGTAGCATTTACCCCTTACAGTGAACAGATTGTCCTAGTTTATGCTGATCTTTGATAAAATCTGATTTTATATGTTACATATGATATTTATGATCTAATTTAGATGTAATCTAAGATTGTGATCAGATCTGATGTAACTTAAATTAGACCTAAATTTATGCATATATGATATATGATGAGATTAGATGATCTGATTAGTAAGTATTTGGATTGAATTGATCACCAAATCATTCGATCGTAGGAGCAAAAAGAATTTAAAGACCCTCTCTTTCCATTCGATGAGGTGCTCTTATGGCGTATAGGGGTGCCATGTGATTAAATCCCATGAAGAAAAATGTGAAAGGAAAAACTTACTTTCTTGTAAAATCTTAGATCTTAAAATCTTAGGATTTGTTGTATGTGATGCAAGTTACAAAAAAAAATTAATTACATCTCATCTTGATAATCAAAATTATTTTGATTTTGTTGGGTATAAAATACCCCCCCGATCGAAGTTTGTAAAAGACCGACCCTTCCAGGGCTTCTCCGACTTTCGATCTTGTGTGGCGTCTCTCTGAACCCCCCCGACCGTCCGACCTTCCGGACTTCTCCGATGAGGAGCTTCTTCACCCATCTACCGGGCCACTCCAAAGGCTCTCTAGGCCTCACTGTTAGCCGACCTTGTACAGTGGCCAACTATTCTCCGAACTCCTTCCGGACTCCGTCGATATCCGAGCTTCTTCGACAACAATGTTTCTACAGAGATCAGACTCCATCCGAGTTTCTACGACGGTCGACCACCTTCAAGATTCTGACCGGGCTCCTGTGAGAGCCGAACTCCTACAGCGAGCGGTCTACTCCGAACTCCTACAACGGACGGTCTACTCCGAACTCCTACAACGGACGGTCTACCCTGAACTCCTACAGCGGGCGGTCTGCTCTGGATCTCTACTGTAAGCAAATTCCATTCGAGCCCCTACTGTAAACATGCCTCTTCCGAACTTCCATTACAGGTAGACTTCAGTCGAGCTTCTTCGTAGCCAGATCCCAGACGAGCTTCTACAGCGGGACAAGACCCACCGGCCAGATCGCTACTCCTAGCTCCCACGACAATCGACCTTCGATCGAGCTTCTACAACAAGCGATCTCCTTTCAGCCCTCTGCAAGAACCAGACCTCGATCAAACTTCCATAGCGAATGGACATCGGACAAGCTTCTGCGACGGACGGACTCTGGCAGCTGGATTCTTACAACGATCGATCGCCTCCGACGTCTGCCGAACCTCTCCAGTGCCATCCAAAGTCCATCGTCGGCCGACCTCCCACCAGATCCTTCATGAAACAGAACTTCTCCGGTGGATCGTCTTCAGATGAACTTCCACATCAGGCGAATCCCAGACGGACTCCTCTAGCAATCGGACTCCTACCGGGCTTCACCAATAGAAAGTCTCCATCCGAGCTTCTACAGCAGATAACTCCCACCTGTGGTATCAGCGCCTAAGGTGTCCGACAGTAGTAGACTCGTCAGTAGCTTCGAGGCATCCGAGCTTCTCCCAGATCGATGGGATAGAGAGCCATTCCACTCTGTCAGATGTCCCAGCTGAGCTTCGGCCGACAGATCCGAACTATCTGGCAAGTCACGACAATGGCCACTATCCTGCTCCACTCTCTGCAGCAGATTCCATGTGGCTCCACTACTCTCTGGCAAGTCACGACAACAGACACCACTCTACTCTCCGTAGCGAACTCCACGTGGCTCTGAACGACCCCTGACGCCACTACTCTTTGTAACAAACTCCAGACGGCTCTAAACGGCCCACTACCAGACAGTTACAGACATCGCTGTCAAGCAGTTACGCTCTCCATCTATAAAAAGGGATCTCCAGATATGTTCTTCTCTAAGCTCAAAAAATTTTATCTCAAAACTCTGCTAAAATTCTCACTCGAGTACTCTATTTCTGTTGAAGCAGAGTACTGACTTGAGCATCGAAGGGTCTTGTCGGAGTACCTCCAACTCCGGTTTAGACTTCCCTTGTAGGTCCCGGTGGCAGCCTCGGTCATCTCGACTTCAGCAACTCCGGCTTCGACAGAATTCTGCACCAACAGAATTGACGCTAGAGGAAGGGGGCTATGTCTTCGCAGTGCCCTTGTTCTTGAAGGAGTGCTCAACGGGACTGCCTCCAGTCATCTCCTCCGACGTCCTCCTCCCCTTCTCCTATCAGATCTCCACCTGATGCCTCCCCGAAAGGCATCCACCAGATGATCCACGACCTTCACGGTCAGATCTCAGGCTCTGGCCTCGCCTCCAGTTTCTCAGGCTCCTCCTCCTCCGGCAACAGCGATCGGTATGGAGTAGTTCGACCTACTAGTTCAGCAAGTCAGAGGCCTCACTGAATCAGTGCAGGCCATGCAGCAGCAACAGCCGCAGGTGTCAGTGCGGTTGGAAAGAGCATCACCGGAGCTCCAAGATCCGACAGTGGGGTGGGCCACTTGGGCCAGTCATCCTATCCTCCCTGATAAGGGGAATCCGAGGGTGGAGAGCCCCCGATCTGATCATGATTCCACTCCCAGAGGATCCCTACCTCCACTCTGTCAGAAGCCCTCGAGACTCGCAGTCAAGAGGACCTCCTAGATCAAAGGTTCCAGGAGATGAACCGACGGATCGAAGAGCTCCGCCATGCTCCCCCTACTTATGGTGAGGACATCTGCACTGACCCTCCTTTCTCTCAAATGATCATGCAAGAACTGATCCCGCCAAACTTCAAGCTCCCCTAACTCGAAAGCTATGACGAGACCTCGGATCTGGTTAACCATCTGGAGGCCTTTCGGATAATGATGCTGCTCCATGGCACGTCAGACGCCATCCTGTGCCGAGCTTTCCCATCCACTCTGAAGGGAGCAGCAAGGAACTGGTACTCAGCATTGAAGCCAGGTACCATTTTCTCCTTTGACCAGATGAGCCATCAGTTTGTGGCTCATTTTGTTAGCAGCCAATGCCCCCGAAGAGGCTCAGAGTCCCTCATCAACATCAAGCAAAGGGAGGGGGTATCCATCCGAGCTTACATCAACCGTTTCAATGTCACCACGTTGGAGGTCCGGAACTTGGACTAATCGATCGCGATGGTCGCCCTGAAGGGCGGTCTTCAGAAGAACGATCTTTTATTTTTCCTGAAAAAGAAGTATCCCAAGGACTTTGCTGATTTGCTAGCTCGGGCCGAAGGATATGCCCGAGTAGAAGAAGCCTTCAAGATGAAGGACGAGGAGACCGCGAAGGAGTGGTAGGCGGAAGACTCGAGCAAGCCCACCGTTGAAAAAGGGCCGAGTGAAGCTCGGCCGCATTCTCGAACTCCTTCCGGACACAGGCGTGTTCGGACTCCTCCCCAAGCTCGTAAGCAGAGAAGCCCGGACCGCAGACTTCGGCAGAGTTCACTCGGCCGCATTCTCGAACTCCTTCCGGACACAGGCGTGTTCGGACTCCTCCCCAAGCTCGTAAGCAGAGAAGCCCGGACCGCAGACTTCGGCAGAGCTCTCCCTCCGAAAGATTTCACAGTTACGCCCCTCTCAACACATCGAAAGCTCAAGTGCTGATGGAGGTTAGGGAGCAGCTGTCAAGGCCAGAAAGGATGCGCTCGCACTCCAAAAAGTGCAATCCGAACAAATTCTGCCTCTATCACCATGACCACGGCCATGACATGAAAGAATGCATTCAGCTCTGAGATAAAATCGAGGAGCTTATCAGGTGAGGTTGGCTCGATAGATTCATTCGACGCCGACCTGAAGGTAGGGAAGACCGGCCCAGGGCCCTGCCGCAGCCAGAGCTACCAAGGAGGGAGGAGCAACCTGAAGATCGACCTCCGATTGGGATTATCAACTCCCTCTCAGGAGGACCCCGACGGGGAGCAGACCTTCCGCGGCTATAGGGTTCGAGAAATTTACGAATGTATTACCAACAACTTTGCCCTAAATGAAAATTTTTTTTATATCCGCATATTTTTTCTTTTGGCATAAGCTTATAACGATAGGAAGTAACCCCCCATACAAATGAAATTAAGCATGTTAGGAACAGGAGGAGAAACTCGTCCTAACATGAGCAAAGTCGAAGGCCCGATCTCTTAAAGATCGGATGGGGGGAGAGGCCCTTACAACGGTCCTTATGTGCCCCCACGGCTTTGTTAGGAACAAGAGGAGAACCTCATCCTAACATGAGCAAAGTCGAAGGCTCGATCTCTTAAAGACCAGATGGGGGGAGAGGCCCTTACAACGGCCCTTATGTGCCCCCACGACCTTGTTAGGAACAGAAAGAGAACCTCATCCTAACATGAGAAAAGTCGAAGGTCCAATTTCTTAAAGATCGGATGGGGGGAGAGGCCCTTACAACGGCCCTTATGTGCCCCCACAGCCTTGTTAGGAACAGGAGGAGAACCTCGTCCTAACATGAGCAAAGTCGAAGGCCCGATTTCTTAAAGATCAGATGGAGGGAGAGGCCCTTACAATGGCCCTTATGTGCCCCCACAACCTTGTTAGGAACAGGAGAAGAACCTCATCCTAACATGAGCAAAGTCGAAGGCCCGATTTCTTAAAGACCAGATGGGGGGAGAGGTCCTTACAATGGCCCTTATGTGCCCCCACAGCCTTGTTAGGAACAAGAGGAGAACCTCGTCCTAACATGAGCAAAGTCGAAGGCCCGATTTCTTAAAGATCGGATGGAGGGAGAGGCCCTTGCAACGGCCCTTATGTGCCCCCACAGCCTTGTTAGGAATAGGAGGAGAACCTCATCCTAACATGAGCAAAGTCAAAAGCCCGGATACTTAAAGATCGGATGGGGGGAGAGACCCCGGTAGCGGCCCTTGCGTGCCCCCACAATCCTGTTAGGAATAGAAGGAGAACCTTGTCCCAACACGAGCTGAAACTGACCGTGAAAAATAAGAGGAGAACCTCATCCTGACACAAACAAAGGCTCGATCGATCAAGATCGGACAAGGAGGAAAGCCTCCTCGATGGCCCCTCTACACTCTCGCGACCCCGTCAAGAGCAGAGGGAAGATCCTCACTCGAACACAGAAGAAAAGGAGAGATAAAAAGAGAAGATGATGAACTACGCCAGCAATAAGTGAAAAATGAACTACATCAAAGGCATAGGGGATCTCGCCTCAACGAGGAAGAAGACCCTTATTGAAAATCTTCGGTCCCAAAGGGCGAATCAGCACAGTGATGATCAAGAATCTTCAAACAACATCGACGGCGAACAGGACGAAAGACGAAAGAAGTTCGGTAAACGATAACTCAACACCAAAATGGACAAGATAATAGACAACCTCATTTTCATTTTATTAATGGAGTGCACATTATAAAGCCCTGAAGGCCAAAAACAAAAAGGGAAACAACCAAAAAAAAAAAAGGGAAGAATACATAAAAAGAAAAGAAAGGAGCTCTAAGGAAGCCCGACTTCTCCCAACTTCGAGCTCTCGATCTCAGTCCTTATTAGGGATTGCCGTAAGTTTTTAACTTCTTCCTCTAGTTCCATCTTTCTCAGCAGCATATCCCGGTACATCTGATGGAACCGTCGGCTCTCGCCCTCCGACTCTCGAAGCCTCTTCCTCAGGACCTCGAACTCTGCCTCGACATCTTTGACTGCCTACTGCTCGTGGACCAGCTGAATCTTCAGCCGCTGTAGTTCAGCCTCCCCCCGCCTGAAGGCCATGGATAATTCCACCATAGTCTCCCTCAAGGAGCGGAGCTCGTCAGAACCTTGTGCAGAGGTGAGTTGGGCTCTCTCGGATAGCTGCCTCCGAAGGCGGACAACTTCGTCGGTCGCCGTCTGGAGCTTCCTTCGGTAGTCCTCTACTTGCCCGCTCCAGCCGACTCGATAGGCGTCGTAGTTCTCCTTAGCATCCTGCAGTAGTTTTTGAAGGTCGGAGAGCTTCTGCGATCAGTCTCGATCGCGGTCGGCTTGGACTATGAGCCAGGATGAGCTCCCTTCCAACTGACCGATCTTCTCTCGTGCGGCTGCCAGTTCGACTTCAAGAGAGCTGATCTTGGAAGCCTGAGCCCAAGATCGATCGCTGGCACATTTTTGGAGTTCCTCGAGCTCCGTAACGAAGTCGGCCTTCTTCCGGGTGAATTCCATGAGCCCCCTTTTGTGAAGGTACTGAAGACGAACAGCCTCCGCAATGACTTTCGAATGGCTCTTCCTCAGTCGGTAAAGTTCATCTTCCAGCTTCTTGGATTTCTTTATCAACCGACGAACTTTCTTTCTGAGGTCTCGGATCGTCGACTTTAGAGGAATCCCTTATGGCAGGGGGAGGGCTTCGGCAGGTCACTGTCGTTGGGAGACAAGAGCGCCACGACTCAGATTAGTACAAGAAGATAAAAGAGAAAGAAAAGAATACAAAAAAAAAGAGAGGGGGTCCTCTATAAAGAAGAATCTGATTTCATTGATTAAATAATTTTCAGGTATAAGAGAACGAAGAAAAATCACCACAAAGGAAAAAAATAAAGCTAGAGGTTCCAGACCTCTGGGGCAGAAGTAGAGGGGCTCGGCATCCCCGAAAGATCGTCAGCGGCAGCCACGACGGTCGACGAGGTCCCGACTGGTGGAGGATCGGTAGCGGCTTCGGATGGTCCGGCTTCATCATCGGATGCCTCATTCAGGAAGTCGAGATTCAATTCGGGAAACCTCCCAGCCACCTTCTCTTGGCAGAGTTCGAAACCCTTGATGAAGGCGTCCTGGCTGAACTGGACCTTTAGATCCTCCATCTCGGAGGCTTTGAACTCCTCCACTGCTCGGGCCCTTGCCTCCGAGACTAGGGATGGGATCCACACTTTCAGCTCAGAAACCTGCATCTTCAACTCAAAAA